>NC_141906.1:195000-495000 GCF_057802395.1 Ceratotherium simum simum
TATTTCTTGTTCTCTGGTATTGATCCCTTGCCATACGCCAGGACATTTTGCATTACCTCGTTCAATCCTCACACCCTGTGAAATAAGTGTCATTACCCCTGTTATGTAGATGAGGAAATTGAAACCCAGAGAAGTCACACAGCTAGGAGCCAGAATTTGAATTCACGTCTGTTTTGTATTCTTATAGGAATCTACAAAAATATATGTGCTATTTTCAAAAGCACATATTAAAAATCTATATTTTACCACAAAACTTCAAAACCTAGTGCATTTCTCAGTTTATCAAGCAGTCTATAATAACATTGTAAAAACTTTTTGGACTGTGATCCACAGTAAGAAATACATTTCCCATCATGATCCAGACACATACATGCATTTACATGTACGTATAATTAAAACAAAAGTTTTATGAAGCTTACCACATGTGAGGATTGCTAATATATTCTAATCTGTTCTGTTCTGTTCTCTTTCATGATAAGAAATGTTGCTTGCAAGTAAACTGATTTCGTGTTTCACTAAGTGTTCTCAATTGAAGTGATTCTGTAAAACATATACAATAAAGTTTTTTCCTCCATTTTAGGAGTTATATATACTCTTTATGGAAAGCAGAATGAAGGAGAAGACATCACTCATACTTTGATCACTGAAAGAAAACTGCAGTTAACATTTTGATTTATTCCCTTTCAGTGTTTTTTCTGATGGTATTTATATTGATATAGCTTTAACCATGATGCTTATGTAATTTTAAATCCCAATTTTTAAAATTTAGTATTTACTTTTATCGGTTATGTGTGCACGTAATGTAAAGAATTAAATTGTTTTTACAAGATTTGTTCAGAAAAACAATAATCTCCCCTGCCATTTCCTCCTCTCCAGAGCAACTACTTTAAACGATTTTAACTGATTCTTTATTTTTATTTCTTTATTTTTTTGTGAGGAAGGTTGGCCCTGGGCTAACATCTGTGCCCATCTTCCTCTACTTTATATGGGACTCCGCCACAGCATGGGATCCAAACCTGCAACCCCCAGGCGGCCGAAGCAGAGTGTGTGAACTTAACTGCTACACCACCGGGCTGGCCCCTTAACTGATTCTTGAGACATTCACTTCCACATCTCTAAATAATATGCTTATCGTTGCTATTTCTTGATTTTCCAGTTTTAGGCAGTATCTAATGACTTTCCATAATGGAAGATGAGGATTTAACTTTTTTTCATCTTTTGCACTTACCTCTCCCCATTCACATACTATCCATCCTCCTCATATAGGTATATCATAATCTTGATTATATCAGTATTTGAAGTTATATTGTTATGACTGCATAGATGCTGTTCACAGCTGAACCATTGCAGTATGCTGTGATTATTTTTCCTTTCCTGTACAACATTCCCCCCTCATTGTCTTGTTTTCCCCCATTGCTTACTTTTTAATGTATTCATTACTAATTCAACCTCAGACTTTTCTTGGTTATATAAAACTCTTATTAGTGGTTTAAAAACACTTGGTAATCTGTTAATTTCATCCCATTGAGGAACTTTCTCCCAGACCCTACTAAACCACTCTAGTCTGGACTGGTTGCTCTCTAGGTTTGCTGTACAAGTGCAGCATCCCAGGAGTTCCTTTCTTCTCTCTCTCTTGTATAGGCTCCCTTGTTTCCTGGATCCCATACCTTCCTCTTTCTTGGAGGAATCCTTAAGGAGCTTCTTGAGAAAGGATGCATGGAAGGTAAATTGTTTTGGACACTGCATGTCTAAAAATATCTTTTTACCTTCACATTTGACATGGCTGGTGAAATTCCAGTTTGGTAGTAATTTTCCCTTAAGTTTGAAGGGTTAGCTTCTTTATTCTAGCTTTCATTCTAGGTGTTGAAAACTCTAATGTTAAATCCTTCATTCTTTGTATGGAAAAAAATTTTTTTTCCTTTCTGGAATCTTTTAGGATCTTTCCATTTTTTCCAATGTTCTGTTATTTAACCATGATGTGTCTTGGTGCTGGCACTTAATGAGCTCTTTGCAAACTAATATTTTTTAATTCTGGGAAAGTTGATTTTGAAATTTTTTGATGATTTATTCTCTAGTTTCTCTCTTTCCTTTTTCTAGGCTTCTGGGGTACAGTTATTGGCCCTTCTGAGTTAATCCTCTAATTGTCTAATCCTTTATTCTTCAGTTCTATATTTCTTTGTCTTTTTGCTCTTCTTTCAGTTTTGTCTTCCGATGCTTGTATTGAATTTTTCATTTCTACTATCTTAATTTTTTTTAACTGTATTTATTTATTTTGTGAGAAAGATCAGCCCTGAGCTAACATCTATTGCCAATCCCCCTCTTTTTGCTGGGGAAGATCAGCCCTGGGCTAATATCCGTGCCCATCTTCGGCTACTTTATATGGGACACCACCACAGCATGACACGTAGTGCGTCGGTCTGTGCTTGGGATCCGAACCTGCAAACCCCGGGCCGCCAAAGTGGAGCGTGGAGGCTTAACTGCTGCGCCACCGGGCCAGCCCCTATTATCTTAATTTTTAAAAGAATTTTTCTTTCTGTGACTTTTCCTTTTTTGGTAGCATCTTTCTTTTTTTTCATACATGCAATATGTACTCTTATCTTTTAATAAGTATTAATGATGTTTCTTTTGAAAGAGTTCTCTCTGCTTAATCTTTGCTTCCTCTAAATTGCTTTTGTAATTTTTGTTTGTTTTTGTCCCCGTCTTTGAAATTAAATACTTTCCCTCAAAAGTCTATTTGTCTTTAGCTTTCTGCTCTGTATTTAAGAAGGGGGCACCAAAAAGTGGATTGGAAGCTCTAGATGTATGGGTAGGGCTTATTGACTATGGTCTTCATGTTAGGGTAGTCTGACTAGAACATTTTGTGAGGAAACTCCTGGTGTCACATTACTTATGTCTTTTCTCTTGGCCCAGTCAAATTCCCTCAAAAACACTGCTTCAAGTGCTATCTGGCTGTCAGCAGCTACGGGAGCCCTGTGGAGGAAGAAGGCTGGTGGGGCAGGGGTGTCTCAACATTTGGTATATAAACTTTTCAATATAGTAGCCACTCTCCCCCCATCTGTGCCTGTTATCTCCTATTCTAGAGACTTTCTGTTTTATCATCTTCAGAACAACTTCTAGTCTTCTGCCCAGGGGAGGGAAGGGTAGTCATCCGGTTAACCAGAAAGAGAGTGGGAACCTGTGGGTCTAACCTCTCCTTAAATAGACTTTCAAGCAGTCATCCTGTTTGTGGCCTCACTTTTACCTTCACCTTTAGAGGTCCCTGGTATCACCAGACCCTTTGTTTGCAGGGGCTGGGAAGAGGGACCAGGGAAGGGGTGTGGGGAAGAGGAGGCCAGTGATGTAAATCAAATTGCTTCTCAGTTTTCCTTATTACTGGCTTTGTTTTCTCAGGTCTTATAAATATAACTGCTCCTCTATCTGTCTGCCAAAAACCAAATTTTTGTTGTTTTTGTCTCATCTCTCATTCTCGTTGTCCAAGGCTTGTACGTTAAATCACCCACTGTCATTTTAGTGGGGCTGAACTGAATACCTGTATTCAACCCACTATCTCTAACTGGAAGACTCTTGAGTTCTGTTTTTGATGTTTGTTTTTAACAAAACATTGTAACATGAATATTTCCTGTTATTGTAAACTACACAAACACGATTTTGAGAGGCAATATAATGTCGTGGTTAAGAGTGCAAGGCTGGAGCCAAATTACTAGGTTTATGTCCTGGTTCCACATTTTATTGTGTAACCTTGGGCAAGTTACTTAATCTCTTTATGCCTCAGTTTTTTCATTTCTGAAATGGAAATGCTAATAGTAAATATCTCATAAAGTTGTTTGGAGAGCTAAATAAGAGTGTTAAGAGAGTGTCTTGCATAAGTGCTCAACAAATATTAGCTTTTTTTTTTTTTTGTGAGGAGGACCAGCCCTGAGCTAACATCCAATGCCAATCCTCCTCTTTTTTGCTGAGGAAGACTGGCCCTGGGCTAACATCCATGCCCATCTTCCTCTGCTTTATACGTGGGACGCTGCTACAGCATGGCTTAATGAGCGGTGCGTCGGTGCACGCCGGGGATCCAAACCAGCGAACCCCGGGCCGCCGCAGCAGAGCGCTTGCACTTAACTGCTTGCGCCACCGGGCCAGCCCCAACAAATATTAGCTATTATTAGTCTCATTTTAAGTGGCTGTATATATTTCATCAGGTGGTGATAACTTAATTGACTGTTTTCTTATTACTGGACATTTAGGTTGTTTCCAATTTTTCTTTCTTGTTTTTATTAATAAATATTTAGTAGTAAACAACTGTTAAAATGAAAATTTTTCTGCATTTAGGATTTTTTTCTTTTGAATAGATTCATAGAAGTGGATGTCTGTATAGTTTATGACTCTTAGGACATTCTAAATTGTTTTCAAAGGATTGTTTCCACTTCATTTCTGCCATAACTGTTTGAATGCCTGTTTCACCAACCCTTTACTAGTACTAAATACCAGCACTAGTACCTTTGTTAATATGATAGGTAAAAATATGTCATTTTAATATACAATTTTTAGATTACTAATGTGGCACTCCCTTTTAATCTAAAGAAAAAAAAGCAGTCAATTTTATCTTATATTTTTAGCTCATTTAGAGATGTGTGGTAAGCTATTATGGAAAGCTGTTTTTATTGACCCACATAACGTTCTTCGTCTTTCTTGATAACAGTACCTGGCATTTCCCTAAATAGTCCTCCTCACCTTCTCAGGCACGTAACGTTTATGAGATTAACCTGGATTGACTTCACCTCCAGCTCCAAAGGTTGAGCTTGTTGAACTGTGCTTGCTTCAATCCCGAGCTCAGTAATTGGCTCAGGGATGGAAAGGTAACCCAGGCAGCCCCATATTTAGGTAACCTTAGGACTTTTATTGGGACACAGACTCTCTTTTTCTTGCTGGAAGAAGGAACAAGGCAGCGTGTAGCCTTGGTAGCTTCTTGCAGCCATTTTGGCATTATAAAATTATAGCCTACTGAGAATGTAGCCAGTATCAGCGTAGCATAGGCAAAAGTTGAAAGAATAGCAATCCAGGTGCTTGGCACATAGCTTGCCTGAAGCCAAACCTAGTTCTAGACTTTTAAATCAGACAAGCCAATAAATTTCCTTTTCTTTTCGCTCATAGTTTTGTCTAGTCCTTTAAATCAGCATTTGGTAAATTAAAGAAACAAAAAAACCCTTTCCTAGAGAGGATCTAAATCTAAATTTCCTAATATTTAAAAAATATTCAGTCACCAGGTAAGTATCGCATGCTCAGGTTAATTTGTGTCAGTGGTTCTCACACTTTAGTGGACTTGTTAAAACAGGGTTGTTGGACCCCACCCTTTGTTCTTGATTCAGTAGATCTGAGTTAGGCCCTAGAATTTGCATTTCTAATAAGTCTTTAGGTGTTGCTTGTTTTGTTGGTTCAGGGACCACATTTTGAGAACATTGAGAACATTCATGCTTTTGTTATTCGTTTAACACTTTTGATTATTAAATTTAACAGGTAAGTAATATGATTTTTTATTCTTAACGTAAAGATACTATTCCCAAATTTTGCAGATGTTTGGCTAATGATTTTGAACTTCAAGCATTTAAGTGTTATATGTAGCAAGAAACAAATGCCAGGTCACTAAATAAAAGCACTTTAAAGTGTATTTCTGATAAGTGAATAACATTTTGACATTGAATTCCCAAATAGAAGGAGCTTTCTGATGGAAATAATTTAGCTTTCTTTAGTAATAAAAATTACAAAAAAAATGTAGCAAGCTTCTTAAAGAAGTCATTACATTAAATCTCTTTTGGGATATGTTGGGATATAAGTAATAAATAAGTTGTTTCTCTGTATGGAGAAATAGAACTTTCTGATAAAATATTAATAATACTTAAAACATTACCATTATTATGTGTAATATTTTTTAAAGTCTCAATAGTATAGAAAATGAAATAAGACATAGTTGTAGATTTTTCTGTATTCTCTCCATAATTATTTATTAATTTAACTGATTGGGGTTGTTAATCCATCTGAAAATATGTTTCAGGCCTTCAGCAGTCCCGAACTTTCAAAGTATGAGCCTGTCTTTTTGGGTTAAACTTGAAATTTATTGTCAGATTAGGAAACTGAGTTTCATAAAAGTTAGTCTTTTTCCCCCACGGTTTCACACTTGACAAAACAGTCAAGTTTTTACTTAAGTCTAGGCCTCTGACTTTAAGTTCAGTGATCTTTTTTAATCATACCATGTAGGAAGTAATACTGTACAAACTTCAAGGAAGAAATTTCAGCTTTGTAGTATATTTTGAAATCACGGAGTGTGATACCTCCAGCTTTGTTCTTTTTTCTCAGGATTCCTTTACCCATTCGGGGTCTTTTGTTGTTCCATATAAATTCTAGGATTCTTTGTTCTATTTCTGAGAAAAATGTTGTTGGAACTTTGATAGGGATTGCGTTGAATCTATAGATGGCTTTAGGAAATATGGACATCTTAACTATGTTAATTCTTCCAATCCAAGAGCACGGAATATCTTTCCATATCTTTGTGTCTTCTTCAATTTCTTCCAGCAGTGTTTTATAATTTTCCATGTACAGCTCTTTCACCTCTTTGGTTAAGTTTATTCCTAGGTATTTTATTCTTTTTTTTGCAATTGTAAATGGGATGGTATTCTTAATTTCTCTTTCTGCTACTTTGTTGTTGGTGTAAAGAAATGCAACTGATTTTTGTTCATTGATTTTGTATCCTGCAACTTTACCATATTCATTTATTATTTCTAAAAGTTTCCTGGTGGATTCTTTAGGGTTTTCTATATATAAAATCATGTCATCTGCAGATAGTGACAGTTTCACTTCTTCCTTTCCAATTTGGATCCCTTTTATTTCTTTCTCTTGCCTGATTGCTCTGGGTAGGACTTCCAGTACTATGTTAAATAGGAGTGGTGACAGTGGGCATCCTTGTCTGGTTCCTGATCTTAGAGGGATAGCTTTCAGTTTTTCACCATTGAGGATGATATTAGCTGTGGGTTTCTCATATACGGTCTTTATTATGTTGAGGTACTTTCCTTCTATACCCATTTTATTCAGAGTTTTTATCAAGGAAGAAATTTAAGGATCAAAGGAAAAATGTAGGTGAAATTGCTTTGTATTATGTAAGAAGTCATATGAAAATCAGCTACTCTAATTACCAGTTAATTTATTGAGTGCTTACTTTGTGCCTTTTAAATGCTATGGGGGAGTAAATGAAAGAAGTATAGAACAATTCTTGCCTTTAAGATACATCCCATTTGGGGCCAGCTCCAGTGGCCTAGTAGTTAAGTTTGGCATGCTCCGCTTCGGTGGCCTGGGTTTGGCTCCTGGGCGCAGACCTACACCACTCACCTGTCAGTGGCCATGCTGTGGCAGCGGCTCACATACGAAAGAAGAGGAAGATAGGCAACAGATGTTAGCTCAGGGTGAATCTTCCTCAGCAAAAAATTGCAAAAAAACAAAAAAACCAAGAAACATCCCATTTGGAGAGGCAGATTGAACACACATAGAATAACTGGTCAATTATTGTTAAACTTTGTAGTGCTGAATTTAAGTGCTCAATAGGAAGTTAGACACTGGAGGAGTCATAGTGGTTTAGAATGGTCAGCGAAAGATTAATGGAGAAAAGGGGTCTTCGATTGGGCATAAAAGATGGATAGAATTTAGATAGGGAGGGAGTATAAAAATTATTCTAGGTACAGAGTGGGGAATGATCATGGATTAGGTAGGAAACAGTAAGGAAACTAAAATAGAGGACATCTTAGTCCTCTATTGGGACCTCTATTGGGTGCAGAAGAGGATTAAAATGGAAAAGGAGAATGAAACTAGAAAGTGGGGATCCTTAAAAATCAGGCAGATACATTTGGTCTTGATTTGTATACCAGAAGAGCCCTCTTGAATTTGGAGATTGATGAGATTTAAGTGGTGTTTTGCAAAATAATTCTGGAGGAAATATGCAGGATAGATTGAAGTGGGGGAGAAGATTAAATAAAGGGATAACAGGAAAAGGTGATTATAATTCACGTCTGAGGTAATGAGGGTCTGACTAGGTTGATAGCAGTAGGAGTAGTGATGCAGAATGAATCTGAGGGCCATTAGAAGGAAGAACAGGCAGGTCCATTTAGAGGTTAGATTTAGGGGATGAAGGGGAGTGAAAGTGAGAGTGAGGGGGGACAGAGAGAGGGAGAGAGAAAGAAAAAGACAGATCAAAGATTTTGTGAATGTTCATTGGAGGTTTAAATAAAATATGTGATACTGCTGATAGAAGTGAAGTTTAAAAGATTTTAGGGAGAAGAAAAATGCAAATTTTGATTTGTTGAATCTGAGGTGGAAACATGCAAGTGAGTACTTTTGAGATGACTGAAGATGCATTGGGAATTGTTCACATGGTAGTCACAAGATAGAACTTTGGAGCTGGAAGTAAATTTAGAGATAAAGTAAGAAAGTAGATCCAGAAAGGTCAAGCGATTTGTCTGCAGTCGCATGACTGCTGATTAACAGATTTGTTAATATCAACTGATTCCCAATCTGTTGCTCTTAGAATGATTATTTATGTGCCTATAGGAGAGGTCACTAAATGCCTTCAAGGACTAGGAAAGGGAGGTAAGTTCATTTAATATTCAACAAATATTTATTTAATCTCTGATGTTACTCTATCAGGCCCTGTCCTAGGTGCTGAAGACAGCATGGCCAAGACAGATGAGATTGTGCTCTCACAAAGCTTATTTTGTAAAAGAGGAGACATAATAAACAAAGTTAATAGATAATTAACAGATAATTTTGGGTAATGGTAAGTGCTGTGAAGAAAGTAAAACAGGTTGGTGTGCTGAAGAGTGATGGGATGTGGTGCATGCTGAAGAGGTAACATTTGAGCTGAGACCTGAAAAACATGGAGGAAGTTCTGTATAATATGGAGATAGAGTATTCCAGATAGAAGCAACAGCAAGTATGTAGGCATTAAAGCTGGAGTAAATTTTGTATGTTTTGAACTGAAAACTGATTTGTTCAGTCCCTATTATGTGCCAGACAGAATTCTAGGCTCTGGGGGATACCACAGTGATTAAAACAGCAGCACTAGCTCCCAAAGCTGAGTGGCAAATCATCTAGATTTGCACTATGTGGTAGACATTGCTGTTGGTAAGTTGATTTATTTTATGTAAATGATGAACAATGTTAACATATGATTATCATTTTGCTTATGTTATTTTTTCCCCATAGTCTTTGCCTGACAATATTTAAGGCCTAGCACAAATATTATCTTTACTATAACACTTTGCTTAAGCCCTATGGATAGAATTAATTGTTTTCTTTTCTGTATCTTCATAGGTACTTTGTATATGCCTCTATTTTAGTGCCATCACACTGTTCGTTTCCATGTCTGTCTCTCCAACCAGGTTGTGAGCTCATATCCTGAGAAACTTGTGCAGTGCTGTGCATATGCTAGGAACGTAATTGAAGTTTCTTTAATCAACTACTCTGTGTAATTCATCATGTATCTTTTTGAGGACTAACATTGTTTAAGGTGTTGTTCTGTGTTCTGCAGAGTTTATAAAATTGAATAGGAGATGGGTTTTGAAATCTTGTGTGAGGCTTCTGGTTAAACATGATGGATTGACCACATACGTTTATTTTTCTTACTCTCATTAAAATGCATAAAAATAGTATTAACTTACAGGGACAAGACAGGAATATGCCTTGGGCATAAAAAGGGCGATCCGTTGAAAATCTGTGTATAGAGTACTTGAACCTTCTCAGGTCTCCTTCCCCACAGGAGATGGGAAATTTATGCTCTGAAAAACTTGAACCATGGCAGTTCTAGTCAGGAGTATGCCAGACACAGTGGAGGACAGAGATGAGGCATGGGACTACAAATGAAAATTGAGCAAAAATCTACCCACTGAATTGTGGAACCCTTCCCTCCTATCTGTCGCATTTCTGTCAGATTGTATACTGCCAGATAAACTCCTTTACCCTCTTCTCTTGCACTCCAACACAGAGAATGGAGAGTTTTTCTCTGGAGAAAATGAAAGGCCTGAGAGAAAAGATGTCTATGAATTGATGCTGGGGAAGTGGTCCCCTAATGAGAAGACTACCTTGCCACCTGATCACCCAGTAGTGGAACCTTTTAGTCAATAAGCCGTCCCTTCAGAGCTTCCATTCAGCTTTTTAGTATAATATTTCATTTTTTAAAATAATAGCTTTATTGAGATATAGTTCACATACCATACAATTCATTCATTCAAAGTATACAACTCAGTGGTTTTTAGTATATTCATAGAATTCTGCAACCATCACCACCATCAATTTTAGAATATTTTCATCTCCGGAAAAAGAAACCCCAAGCTTATTAGCAGTCACTCCTTATTCCCCTCCAATCTCCCCAACCCCCGTCCTAAGCAACCACCAATTTGCTTTCTGTTCTCTATGGATTTGTCTATTTTGGATATTTTATATAAATGGAATCATACAATATGTGGCTCTTTGTGACCGGCTTCCTTCACTTAGTATAATGTTTTCAAGGTTCATCCATGCTGTAGCATGTATCAGTATTTCATTCCTTTTTATTGCTAACATCCATTTAATGTATATACCACATTTTATTTATCCATTCATCGCTTGATGGGCATTTGGATTGTTTCCACTTTTTAGCTATTATGAATAATGCTCCCATGAACATTCACATACAGTGTTCTCTTGAGTACCTAGGAGTGGAATTGCTGGATTATATGGTAACTCTATGTTTAACCCTTTAAGGAACTGCTAGACTGTTTTCTTGTTATTCATAATAAGCCCCTTTCAACCACACCTGAGTTTATGTTAATACAGTGACTTTTGGAAAGCCCCTAAGAAAGGGGGCTGGTTGCCAGGGGAACCAACCACATGATTAGAGGGTTGGAACTTTCAGGCCCCCTCCTCCCATCAGACCTCCTGGGAGGGGAGAGGGGCTAGAGATTGACTTGATTACTAATGGCTAATGATTTAATCAATCATGACTACATAATGAAGCCTCCATAAAAATCCCTGAACTACAGGGGCTCGGAGAGCTTTTGGGTTGGTGAACAAGAATGCATGTAGGTGCTGAGAGGGGCGGCACACTCTATACTCTAGAGATAAAAGCGCTTGTGCTCGGGATCCTTCTGGGTCTCTCCCTATGTATATTTTTTCATCTGGCTGTTCATTCTTATGTTTTAATATCCTTTGTAATAAATTGGTACTCTAGTAAGTAAACTGTTTCCCTGAATTCTGTGAGCTGCTCTAGCAAATTAATTGAACCTGAGGAAGGGGTCATGGAAACCACTGATTTGTAGCCAGTTGGTCACAAGTACAAGTGACAACCTGGACTTGTAATTGGCATCTGAAGTGGTGGGTGGTGGGGGCCTTCTTGTAGGTCTGAACCCTTAACCTGTGGGATCTGACGCTGTCTCCAGGTAGATAGTGTCAGAATTGAGTTAAATTGGATACCCAGCTGGTGTTATAGAAGTGCTTGGTGTGGGGAAAACCCCCAGGCATTTGGTGCCAGAAGTGTCGTTAGAGTATTCTGTGTAGGGTAAAGGAAAACTATAGAGTTTTTCTTTATAGTCTCCATTCTGCTCCCTGGGAGTGTTCTTCGAGTTCACTGTTTTCCTCTTAGCTCTACGTCTGGATTCTTGGCCCAGCTCTTTGAAAAGCTCTTCATTTTCCATAAGAAATGGTCTCTGCATCTGACTAGATGTTTCAGTCTTGTTTCCTATCTGTAGAACTTGGTGGCCCAGAGGACTCTTCATTTGGAACTGTCTCAGTTCTTTTTAGTCAAGTCTGGCAGTGCTCCTCCCAGTACCACTGGGAAAAAAAAGAAACAAAACAAAAAACCTGCATAAAAACCACAAAACTTTCTGAGTTTCCTATGATTTTTTTCTGCAAAGCCACATCCATAATTCCTTTTAAGCCAGACTTCTCTCTACTTAGGACATATCAGGCTGCTTTGAGATAATGCCCTTGAGAGTCTTAAATAGTAAGATTGCTTTGCGTTTTTCTGAGGCATTACAGAGTCTTTACACCCATACCCTTGGCTTGATGTTTATTTTGAGCTATTTCTTACTGTGAGACTTCCCGTTGTTTAGAGAGACTAGAAATGTGAAATGGTTTTATTTTGCAATCCAGCGCATCCTGGGCCATTCATATTTCCTGAGAATTTGACTTAATAAACCTGAACAATTTATTCTTTAATTCATCTCACTTCACATACTTTGCATATTCAGCTAAAGAAAAAAAAAAGCCAGTTTACACTTCCAACATTCTGCCTGGGAATCTCCTTAGATCCACATTTTAATTAGGTACATTTTTTTATCTTCCAAGGTACTACAGACAACTCTCTGGCCAGTTATTTTGTGCCATCTTTCCAGACTAATAACAGTTTCCATAGTCTCCCTGCCACTCTTCCAGCCTCTGTTTACCATGTAGTCCCAAAGCCAGTACTACATATTTTAGATTTTTGTATGACATCATTCCATTTCCAATATTGATTTCTGTATTAGTTACCTGTTGCTGAACAGCAGATCACCCAAAATTTAGTGGCTTCAAACAACAATAATTTATTATTTCTCACAATTTTGTGGATAGGCTGGAATGTTTATCTACTGGTTTCATGTAGGCTGTTTTATACAAGTTTCTTCAGTTGGTAGATTTGCTTAGGGCTGAGCTCAGCTGGAAAAACTGGAACTCCTGGGTTTCTTTCTTCACATGGTATTTCATCTCAGACTTCTTCACAGCATAGTGATCTCTGGGGAGCATTCCAAGAGTTCAAAGGCAGAAACTGCAAGACTTCTTGAAGCCTAAACTCTGGAATTCATACATTGTCAGTTCCACCCCATTCTATTGATCAAAGCAAGTTATAAAGCTAGCCTAGTTTCAGAAGGGTGAAGAAATATATTCCATTTCTGGATGGGAGGAACAAGAAAGTCATATTACAGAGAGGCATGGATACTGAATAGGAGAATTTTGTGGCTGTTAAATAATATATAACAATATATAAATACAAGATGAGAGAGGTTCTTATGTTTATAAAACAAAAAGAGGATGTTAAGAAAAAAACACAATCATATAACATGAAAGAACCCTTGGACATTAAAAACATGAAAAATTTCAGCGGAATGATTGGAAGATAAAGGGAAGGAGATCTCTCAGAAAGTGGAACACAAGTACAGTAAGATGGAAAATAGGAGGGAAAAGAAAATTGGAAAATCAGTATACGTAATTCATTATCCTACTGAAAGGAGTTCCAGAAAGAGAGAACAGAGAAGATGTGGAAGATATTATTAAAGAAATAGTATGGGAAAACTTTCCCACAACTAAGACCAAACTATCAATTGAGTATGAGGTTGGAATAATTTTCAGACATTTCTACATTTAAAAAATTTACCTCCCATTCACCTTTCCGTGGGAAGTTATTGGGGGTTACTCTTTATTAAAATGAAGAAAAATCAAAAAAGAAGAAGGCATATGAGCGAGGAAACAACAGTTCCAACACAAGAAAATGTCAGTGGAAAACTATAGCACAATGATGGTGCATCCACTAACCAGGCCATGTTGGAGCAGCAGAATGGAAAGATGTGGGTGAGTGATGACTAAAATCATTTGATGTGTTTGAAAATCTAGAAAAATTATTGTTATATGACTGACATTTTTTGGAGCATTTGGAAAAAATAAGTGGCAGGTACAAAGCAAAATAAGAAATGGAGGGGCTGGCCCGGTGGCACAAGCGGTTAAGTGCGCGTGCTTCGCTGCGGCGGCCCGGGGTTTGCCGGTTTGGATCCTGGGCACGTGCCGATGCACCGCTTGGCAAGCCATGCTGTGGCAGCGTCCCATATAAAGTGGAGGAATATGGGCACCGATGTTAGCCCAGGGCCAGTCTTCTTCAGCAAAAAAAGAGGAGGATTGGCAGATGTTAGCACAGGGCTGATCTTCCTCATTAAAAAAAAAAAAAGAACAAAGGAAATGGAAAAAAACATCTCAACAATTATTAAAATTTGAGGCTAACCCAAAAGGACATATCATAATATTTTACTTGGCTTGGCAATAAAACTATATAAGTTTTAATAATTGAAACCAGCAGGTCTCAAAGTTTTGAGAGTTTTTTATACTTTTAAAAATTATTAAAGACCCTTAAAGAGCTTTTGTTTATATGGGATATATCTTTTGATATTTTCTATATGAGATGAGAAATTAAAACTGAGAAAATTTAACTATATTTATGTATTCAAATAAAAATAACAAATCTATGAAATCTTAACATTAAATAACGTTTTTATAAAAAAATAACATTTTCCTAACCAAAAAACTTTAGTGATAAAATGGCATTGTTTTCTATTTCCAAATCTTCATAGCTGGCTTAAAAAGAGAAAACTGGATTCTCATATCTGCTTCTGCATTCAGTCTGTTGCAATATTATATTATGTAGCTTATGGAAAACTCCCCTGTTACTAATGAGAAAATGAAAATGAAGAAGGCAAATAACACTGTAGTATTATTATGAAAATATTTTTAACCTTGCAGACCCCTTGAAAAAATCTTCCCTCACTTTGAGAACCACTGATGTAAACTGACTGTTGAGCCAATGAAAAATTGTGCTGTAAGTATATTGGGAAGATGGAAGGAGGGAAAGTGGTGGTGATTATGGGTGATGTAAGTGACCTAAATTAATTACTATAACAGGATGTAAAAAATACAGTAAAAATGTATACATCAAGAAATAGAATTACATTATTTAGAATATAAATGTAAATGTTAGAAGAAACAGACAAAGTAATTGAAAGTAGCTGACTCTGGCAAGTGGGAATGGGGAAATGTAAGCCAGGTAATTGTTATTTTCCATTGTGTGCTTATCAGCTCTGTTTTTTTTTTTAATCAAATGCAAATATTACTTTGGTTAAAATAAAAAATTAACAAAACAAAGAAAATTAAATAAGACATGACTCTGCCCTTAGGGGTCATCTACTGTAAGAGTTGTCTTGTATACCAATAACTACTGGTAAACATGTAGATATACATGGTTATAACAGACACACAAATGTATAGTAGTACATTGAATTAGCTAGAATTCTTTTGGCAGCAGATAATATAAAATCTGACTGAAACTAGCTTAAACAAGAAGGGCATTTATTTTACATTTTAGAAGTGCAGAGGTTGGGTGGAATCCTGGTAAGGTATAACTGGTGCCTGAACAGTGTTGTCAAGGACCAGGGTTCTTTCCTTATCACTATGCCATCCTCACTGCCCTCAAGCTGATTTCACTTGTGGTCAAAGATGGTTTCAGCAATTCCAGGTGCTAAGACTAGACAAAACAATATCCAGTACAAGAAAGGGCTTATTTCCTCCTGGGACTCTTTCTTAGGAGCAAGGAAAACTTTCTCAGAAGCCTCCCTTCAGAATACACTTCCCTTCAGATCTCTTTGGCCAGAATTGAGTTGCTTGCCCATTTATAAATCAATCATTGGCAAGGGTAATGGGATCACCATAATTGGTTTAGTTTAATCTTCCATGGTAAAGAAGATGTTAGGGAATTAGCTACAGTGACTCTAGACATAAGATGTATTTTAAGATAGTTTACATATTATTATGGTTGCTTGGGAAAAGGAAAGGACCAGTCTAGTTAGTGAGGCCAAAATGACTTCTTGGAGAAAGAGATATTTTAGAGGATTTTTCAAGGATGATAACATTTTGACAGTTCAAAATGGGAGTAGGGATATATACTGAAAAAAGTAATTGCCAGGTGATGGGGGTGTCTGGTAGATTGCATAAATGGACACAATTTCTGCCCTCTCTATGTTCATACCCTTTGTAATGTGGCTTTGCATCTCCCTACAATGAGAGGTGGAGTGTATTTTTCCACCTCTTGAATCTGGGCTGGCTTTGTGATATGCTTTGTCCAATAGAATGTGACAGAAGTGATGTTATACCATCTCTGAGCTTGGGCCTCAAGAAGCCTTGCGTGCTCTGCTTTTCCTCTTGGAACTTGATCCTGCCGCTATGTAAACTGACTTAGGCTACCTTAATATATGAGGAGAGGTATGTGACCCAGGTGTACTGGTACCCCAGCTGACAATGTATTCCCAGAAGCAGAGTCATCTGACAGGCAGCTGATCACAAACCCATTGATAAGCTTAGCAGAGAACAGAGAAACCACCCAGCTGAGTCCAGCCCGAATTGCCAATCCTCAGAGTCCTGAACTAAATAAATGTTTTGTTTTGTTTCCTTTTTTAAATTGAAATATAATTGATGTAACATTATATATGTTAAATTAACATTTAATTGTCATATAACATATGACATATAACATTATGTACAACGTGATTCAATATTTGTATGTATTGCAAAATGATCACCATACATAGTTACAATTTTTTTTTCTTGTGATGAGAACTTTTTTACTCTCTTAGCAACTTTCAAATATACAATACAGTATTATTAACTGTTGTCACCATGCTGCACGTTATGTCCCAGGACTGACTTTATAAGTGGAAGTTTGTACCTTTTGTTCAACCTTCACCTGTTTCACCCACCCCTGCCTCCCATGTCTGGCAACCACCAATCTGTTGTCTATATCTATGAGTTTGGTGGGTTTTTTTTTTTTCTTCTTAGATTCTACCTGTTGGTTAGATCATGTGGTATTTGTCTTTGTCTGACTTATTTCAGTTAGTTTAATGCCCTCAAGATCCATCCACGTTGTCATAAATGGCAAAATTTCTTTCTTTTTTATGGCTGAATGATACTCCATTGTATATATATATATACACACCACATTTTCTTTATCTGTTCATCTATTGATGGACACTTAGGTTGCTTCCATGTCTTGGCTGTTGTATATAATGCTACAATGAGCATGGAGGTGCATATATCTTTTCAAGTTAGTGTTTTTGTTTTCTTCAGATAAATACCCAAAAGAGGAATTGCTGGATCATATGGTAGTTCTATTTTTAATTTTTTGAGGAACCTCCGTACTGTTTTTGATAATGGCTGCACCAGTTGACATTCCCACCAACAGTGCACAAGGGGTCCCTTTTCTCCACATTTGTTATTTCTTGTCTTTTTGGTTATACCCATCCTAACAGGTGTGAGGTGATATCTCATTGTGGTTTTGATTTGCATTTCCCTGATGATTAGTGATGTTGAGCACCTGTTCATGTACCTGTTGGCCACCTGTATGTCTTCTTTGGAGAAAATGTCTAATCAGAGCCTCTGTCCATTTTTTAATCAGATTGGTTTTTCACTAGTGACTTGTATGAGTTCTTTATATATTTGGGATATTAACTCATTATCCAATATATGGTTTGCAGATATTTTCTCCCATTTGGTAGGTTGCCTTTTCATTCTGTTGATGATTCCTTTTTTTTTTTTAGTTTGATGTAGTCCCACTTGTTTATTTTTGCTTTTGGTGTCAAATCCAAAAAATCATTGCCAAGACTGATGTCAAGGAGCTTACCGCCTGTTGTTTTTTTTCCTCCCCAAAGCCCCAGTACATGGTTGTATATCCTAGTTGTAAGTCATTCTAGTTCTTCTATGTGAGCCACTGCCACAGCATGGCAACGGATAGACAGGTGGTGTGGTTCTGTGATCAGGAAGTGAACCCAGGCCGCCGAAGTGGTGAGCACTGAACTTTAACCATTAGGCCATCAGGGCTGGCTCTTACTGCTTTTTTCTTCTAGGAGTTTCATGGTTTCAGGTCTTACATTCAAGTCTGTAATCCATTTTGAGTTAATTTTTGTGTGTGGTGTAAGATAGTGGTCCAGTTTCATTCTTTTGCATGTGGCTGTTTGGTTTTCCCAATACCATTTAATGAAGAGATTGTCCTTTCCCTGTTGTATATTCTTGGTTCCTTTGTCATAAATTAATTGACCATGTACATGAGAGTTTATTTCTGGGCTTTCTGTTCTGTTCCATTGATCAGTGTCTGTTTTTATGCCACTACCATACAGTTTTGATTACTATAGCTTTCTAATATAGTTTGAAATCAGGAAGCGTGATACCTCTAGCTTTTGTTCTTCTGCCTCAAGATTGCTTTGGCTATTTTGGGTGTTTTGTGATTCTGTACAAGTTTTAGGATTGTTTGTTCTATTTCTGTGAAAAATGCCATTGGAATTTTGATAGGGATTGCATTGAATCTGTAGATTGCTTTGGATAGTCTGAACATTTTATCAATATTAATTCTTCCAACCCATGAGCATGGAATATCTTTCCATTTATTTGTGTCTTCTTCAGTTTCTTTCATTAATGTCTTATAGTTTTCGGTGCATGGGTCCTTCACCTTCTTGGTTAAATTTATTCCTAGGTATTTTATTCTCTTTGATGCAATTGAAAATGGGATTGTTTTCTTAATTTCTCTTTGTGATAGTTGGTTATTAGTGTATAGAAATGCAACAGATTTTTGTACGTTGATTTTATATCCTACAAATTTACTGAATTCGTTTATTCTAACAGTTTTTTGGTGGAGTTTTTAGGGTTTTCTATATGTAATATCATGTAATCTGCAAATAGTGACAGTTTTACTTCCTTTCTTATTTGGATGCCTTTTATTTCTTTTTCTTTCCTAAATGCTCTGGCTAGGACTTCCAAGACTATGCTAAATAAAAGTGGTGAGAGTGGGCATCTTTGTCTTGTTCCTGATCTTAGAGTAAACGCTTTCAGCTTCTCACCATTCAGTATGATGTTAGCTCTGAGCTTGTCATATATGGCCTTTATTATGTTGAGGTACTTGTGTTTTTTAATGTTGTTATTTTAAGTCATTATGTTTGAGGGGGGTTCTTACACTGATAAAGAATTTATATCTTCAACCTTATATTGCCAAACTGTTTTCCAAAGTGGTTTTACCAATTCACATACTGACAGTGTCTGGGAATTCTTATTGCTTCACTTCTTCACCAATAGCTGGTAATGTCAAACTTAAAAATTTTTGCCAGTCTGGTGAGAGTATGTTGTGGAATCTTGGAGTTTTAATTTCCGTATTCCTGACTACTAATGAGACTGATCACCTTTTCCTGTGTGTATTGGCTATTTGGATATCTTCTTTTATAAGTACCTGTTTAAATATCTTGCACACTTTTCTATTGATTTATCTGTCATTTTCTTTTTATTATATTTAAAATATATTCTGTGATATTAGTCCTTTTTTGGTTATATGTGTTCAAAATAACTTTTCCCACTTTGTGATTTATCTTTTTACTTTCTTTATGATGAACCGAAGTCCTTAATTTTAATAATCAATGTTATTAGTCTTTTGCTTCATTGTTAGTGCTTTTTGTGTCTTGTTTAAAAAGTCCTTCATTAGTCTAAGAGCAACTAATATATTCTATATTATCTTCCAACAGCATTATACTTTTGCCTTTAAAATTTGGTTTTCTAATCTACTTGGGATTATCTTTGTGTATGATGTGAAGTAGGGGTCAAATTTCGTTTTTTTCCTAAAATATATACACAATCATCCCAGAACTATTTATTGAAAATGAATAGTCCTTTCCTTTCTGATATGTTATATACATATACATACATACACACACACACATTCATAGATCTGGGTTCTCTGTTTTGTTTCATAGGTCTCTTTGGCTTTCCCTGCATCATTATCATACTGTCTTAATTGCTTTAGTGTTATAAGTCTTCATAATGATGGAACAAATCTTCATACTTTGTTCTTTTTCAAGAGTATCTGGGCTGTTCTTGGTCATTTGCATTTACATTTACATATTAATTTTAAGATCATCTTATTAAGTTTCACAAGAACTTTTGGGATTTTGAGTGAGATTATGCTGTGTTGAGTTTGTCAATTTGGGGGTAATTGACTTCTTTTCAATGTCAAGGCTTCCAGTCTATGAATGTGGTATATCTCTTCTTTTATTTAGGTGTTATTTAATCAAGTTTTATATTTTTCTACCTAAAGGATCTTGCACATGTTTTATTAGATTTATTGTTAAATATTTCATTTATTTGATGTTATTGCAAATGTTATTTTAAATTTTATTTCCAAGCTTTTTTCTTAGTGTACGGGAATACAGTTGATTATTGTATATTGTTTTTGTTTACTTGTACTTCACTAAATCCTGTTATTAATTCTAATACTTTATTTGTAGTTTTTTTTTTGAGGAAGATTGGCCCTGAGCTAACATCTGTTGCCAATCTTCCTCCTTTTTTCCTTTTTTCTCCCCTAAGCCCCAGTAGATCGTTGTATGTCATAGTTGTACATCCTTCTAGTTGCTCTATGTGGATGCCGCCTCAGCATGGCTTGATGAGTGGTGAGTAGGTCTGCACCCAGGATCCAAACTGGTGAACCCCGGGCCACCAAAGTGGAGTGTGCAAACTTAACTGCTACACCACTGGGCCGGCCCCACTTTATCTGTAGTTTTAAAAAGATATTCTGTATTCTCAATTATTTCATTAGTGAATGACAGTTTTATTTCTTGCTTTTCAGTCTGTATACCTTTTATTTCTTTTCTTGCCTTATTGTGCTACCTTTAATAAAATTAGTGATAATTGAAGTTCTTATTACTGATCTCAGGGAAAATGCTTTCAACTTTTCACTGTTAAGTATGATGTTGCTGAAGCATTTTTCTAGATTCTGCTGATCAAATTAAGGAAGTTCCTTTCTACTAATTGTTTTCTGAGAGTTTTTTAGAAATACCATGAGCAGTTGTTGTGTATTTTCAGATGCTTTTTCTTTATCTATGATCATGTAATTTTTTTCTTTTAACATCCTAATATAGAGAATTACATTAATTGATTTTATAATGTTAAACAAACCTTACATTTCTGTAATAAACCCAACTTGGTTATGATATATTATTTTTATCCATTGTTAGATTCAGTATGCTATTATTTTGTTTAGAATTTGGATCTACTTTCATGAGCTATATTGCCCTGTAATTTTTCATTCTCATATTTTCTTTGATTCCTTGTTTTGGTAATATCTATATTTTTTAAGTCTTTTGACATTTAACTGTATTCTTGTAAGACTTTTCAGGTTTTTTTCTGTCACTTTACCGTGATATCTGTAGATATGGCTTTTTTAAATCCATTTTGGATTCGCTGTGATTTTTTTTTCTATATATAAAAATAGAATTTATGTGAATTAAATGTACACACACATAACAGTATATATATTAAAAGGATAACTATAGATTCACGGAAGCATTAGAGGTGGTCTGTAAAGGTTGGGAGGGGGAATTGAATTAAAAAACAAGTACAAGAAAGAATAAAACAATATTCAAGTATGGAGCCTTGCATGGACCGAAGATGTTTGTAAGCCATGAACTAAGTACAATTCCACATGAGATTAAAACAAAAAAGTGACCCCTTTCTCTTCAGTTTCTCAATACAACCCAGTGCTTCTTTCTTTTCAGTCAGAATTAAATAAATGCAGCATTTTTGGATTCACTGGGATTCTTGATCTGAAGCTTGGTGTTTTCTTTAGTTCTGGAAAATCCTCAGCTATTATCTCTTCAGAATATAGTTTGTCTCTTTATTTCTCTCTTCTTCTTTTCGGAACTGTATTGTAGCCTCACACTTTATATTCCATCTTTCTTAACCTTTCTTCTGTACTTTCCATTTTTGTATTTCCTTGCTGCATCCTTGATATTGTACCTGATCTGTTTTCTAGTACACTATTTCTCTTTTCAGCTATGTCCAATCTTCTGTCAAACATATTGATTGAGTTATCAATTGTCAATTATATATTTTTCATATATAGAGATTCTACTGGGGTCTTTAAAAAATCTGCTATTTGCAGATAGTTTCAGCCTTGACTTTATTTCTTTAGACATAGTAAGCATAGTTGTTTTAAAGTCTGTTTGTGATAATGCCAAAATCTACAGTTGTGTGTGTCTCTATTTCTATTGTCTATTTTTTCTGCTTGTTCTCGTAATACAGGGTTTTCTTTCATGCCTGGTTATTGTTGTATGCTGCTTATTGTCCTTGAAAAATTATTTATGAAGATTCCTTGATTACCTATAATAAAGTTATATTCCTCTAGAAAGAATTTTCATTTGCTTCTGCCAGGTTCTTATGGGCACTATCAGTCTGGAAGCATTTTAAATCATATGAATAGGTTGAGGTTTATTTCACCGTCCTGTGAAGCAACTCTTGTTAACAGATTCATTTGAAATTAAGTTGTTTACAACTTTCTGGGATGAGACTTTTTTAATATATTTTATTTCCATGCCTCCCCCTCCCTTTTCTTCTCCTTTATGCTCCTGTATCTGCTCAGCACCATGGCAGCTCTCCTATTGAAGGTGGGTTATTTTTGCTTTAACCTTACCTGAGAGTTTGTGTCTTCTGAATTCTACTTAATATAGTGGGTCTCTTATTAGACTTCTTACTTTGGCAGGCCCTAGGTTTGAATTCCATATCTCTTAAACTAGAATCCATTAAAAGCTGTTACTTAATTTTACTCAATTTGGCAAATGCATACAGGGTAAAGATGGTTTTCTGTACTCGGTTTATTTCTTGGTGCTTGGTCTTTTTTGGAATTTAGAATTTGGCTTCATAATTTTTTATTATCTTGTCAGGTCTTTGATACTTTTAAGAAGATTAAAAAATATTTTATTGTTAGTTGTTTTTAGTTGGAGGGTTGGTCAAAATAACTAAGCCCATCATTTTCAAGAATGGAAGTTTCTCTTTTACAAAGTTTCTTGCATATACACTTGTGATGGTTAATTTTGTGTGTCATGTTGGCTAAGCCACAGCACTTGGTTAGATATTTGATTAAACACCAGTCTAGATATTGCTGTGAAGGTGATTTTTAGATGAGATCAACATTTAAATCAGTAGACTTTGAGTAAAGCAGATCACTCAAGTTGCAATATCAACTTTTCCCTGGGTCTCCAGCCTGCTGGCCTGCCCTGAAGATTTGAAGATTTCAGACTTGCCAGACCCCACAATCACATGAGCCAATTCCTTAAAATAAATTTCTCTCTCTCTCTCTATATATATATATACATGCTATTGGTTCTGCTTCTCTGGAGACTGGTTAGTAATATAATACCTATCAGAATGGCTAAAATAAAAAAATAGTGACAACATCAAATGCTGGTGGGGATTTGGGGAAACTGGATCACTCATACATTGCCAGTGGGAATGTAAAATGGTATAGCCACTCTGGAAAATAGTTTGGCTGTTTCTTTTACAACTGAAAATTGACTCAGTATTCATTCAGCCAAGCAATTATGCTCTTGGACATTTATCCCTAAGACATGAAAACTCATGTTCACGTAGAAACTTTTATATGAATGTTTGTAGCAGCTTTATTTGTAAGAGCCAAAAGCTGAAAACCACTCAGTTGTCGTTCAATGAGTACATGGTTAAACAGACCATAGTACATCCACACCATGGAATATTACTCAGAAAGAAATGAACTATTGATACACACAACTTGAATGAACCTCAAGGTAATTATTACGAGTGAAAAAAATCCAGTCTCAATGGATTACATGATGTATGAATCCATTTATATAACACTCTTGAAATAACAAAATTATAGAGATAGAGAACAGATTAGTATAGTAGGTATGGAGACAAAGAAGCTGCATGAGGGACCATGTGTTGATGGTACAGTTCTGTATCTTGATTGTAGTGGTAGTTACAGGAAGCTATTCATATAATAAACTTGCACAGAATTATACACGCACATAGACATACACAAATGAGTGCATGTATAAGGGTAGAATCTATATCTCTGTGGATTGTACCAATGTCAGATACACAGTTTTTATATTGTACTGTTATTATACGAGATGTTAACATTGGGAGAGGCTGCGTGAATGGTGCATAGGAATCCCTGTACATTTCTTTGCAACTACTGTGAGTTGATAATGAAATGATAAGTTGACAACAAAAATTTCTTGCAGCCTGACTTACACATTTTCTGGGATGAGAAAGATACTTAAGTGCCTTGGTTTTTAATAAAAGGCGGTTACCCCAGTCCTCCCCTTCCAACTTTGTTGGGTTTAAAGATTGCGTTGCTATTAATTGGTATTCACACCGTACTTACAGAACGCTTTATATCAAGGCAAAGTTGAAGCACAGTGTCTGTCTCAGCCTTGCTGTGAAGCAATTGGTGAAAGGCACACAGGCTGTGCCTGCGACATCAGGAACTCGGCCTTTAGGAGACGGATGTTTGGGGGCAGAAAATTTAGTCCCTGAGGGTACTAAGGTTAACAGAGAAAGCCTTAGCTACAGAGAAACAGAATGAGATCATTGTTGCTAAGTGTTTTGTGTATCAAGATCAGAATAGGAGTGATAAAAACCGTTATTCAGTGTTAAACCTGGAGGATTATGGGATACAGGTTGTTATATTTCTATGGTAACTGTGCTTAGATAAATGCTAAATGATAAACTTAGATAAATGATTTTTTTTTCAGTTAAAACCTTTTTATATTACAGGAAATAAATGTTAATATGGAGAACGATTTTAAGACTGAGTCATCATCATCTACCTTTGCTCTCCAGAGTTCTTCAGAGACGTTATTTTCTATTCAGCTGTTAGATTTCAAAACAAGTTTACTGGAAGCATTAGAAGAATTACGTATGAGAAGGGTAAGCTCTTTTTCACAATGCTTTTTTTAAGCAGACAACTTGATTTTGTCCGGTTTTTTGTTTTAAGGAAAAAAAAAGACCTAACAAAATTACCTCTTACTTAGAAAGAAGAAATACAGTCCAAATAATGAAGTAAAAGAGAAAAGGACAGATTTAATCGACATCAGGGAATGGGAAAGAAGAAGAATTTATAAACTAAAGCAAAAAATAAAAGGTTTTCAGATTGTTAAATATTTGATAAGTCAGGTGGTATTTATTGAGTGTCTTGGAATGCATAGATAGCACTATAGTTACACACTATGACTGATAAACAAGAACTGCTCTTCAGGAGATTACATTTTTGTTAAGGTTATGAGATAGGTGCCTTTGAAATTATTAAATAATTAAATGCTGCAATACATGATTAAGTGACAAAATAAATGTATGTAGTAAGTATTCTGAGTTCAAAGAATGAAATATCCTTATTTTTTTTTAAGTGATAACTGAGATTTTTAAAAGGAGATATCTAATATAAAATTGTAAAAGGTGTTTGGTTTCAGCAGATCTGTATTGTGCAAAACCCTTTAAAAGCATTTCATTTCTGAGACTTTTGTGGGTCTAAATTTAGAGAGTATGTTGTCAGCTTCCTAGAAGATAGATTGGAGTTGGTAAGATTCTGGAGAGAAAAAAATAAACTGTAAAACTATTATAATAATGATCTAGGGATGAGGTCACTAGGACTTATATGTAACTGTGAAGATAGAAGAGACAGAAAAGAGAATCAATAGAATTTGGTGACTTCCTGAAAATAGGCTATAAGTGAGAGAAAAAGAAATCTGAAACTACACTTTTATTATATGAACCTTGTTCTAAGATTTAAAAATATTGAAATTTGTTGTCATAGTAAGAAAATTTAATTACCACAATGTTCAACCTAGATAAAGCTACTTATTATCAGTATAACAAGTCTATTTAACAAAGAAGAAATCCTGCTAAAAAGGATATCTTGGATAAGCATTAAAAAGAACTATTTTTGTAAAATTAGTTTAAAATGGTCTTTTCTAAGTAAAGCTACTTTGGGTAACTATTTACAACTTTATATTGTTTTATTGTGTTTCAAACATTATATTTTGGTCTGTTTAAATTTCCAACTTGAAAAATAAGCTTCCTTTAAAAATCTTTTGGAAAATTTCAGGGTAGCAACAGGAACAGTGTTTTTAATAATTAAATGCAGGAGTATATACTACTTTTAATAACATTCTTCATTGAAAGGAGAACTTAATTCTTAAAAAGGGGAAGAAATTCCTTCCTTTTATTGGAAAAAGACATTTATTGATTTTCACGTTTATCATAATGGTGACACTTTATCCATATTGCTGGATTTTAATTTTTTTTGTATGTTTTATTAGGAAAATTTCAAAAATACATAATAGTTGAAAAAATTTCATAGTAAACACCCATATACCCACTACGGTAGGCAGAATAACAATACTCTATGATGTCCACATCCTAATCCTCAGAACCTGTGACTATATTACATTACATGGCAAAAGGGACTTTGCAGATGTGATAAAGGTATAAATTTTGAGGTGGAGGCATTATGCTGGGTTATTCATGTGGGCCCAATGTATTCACAAGGGTTCTTGTAAGAGGGAAGCAGTATAATCAGAATCAGAGAAAAAGATATGATGACAGAAGTAGGGGACATGGTCAGAGAGATTTGAAGATGTTATGCTGTTGGCTTTGAAGATGGAGGTAGGAAGCCACAGGTCAGAGAATGCAGGTGTAAGCTGGAAGAGGCAAGGAATTCTCCCTTAGAGACTTCAGAAGGTGTACGGCCCAGCCAACACCTTGATTTTAGCCTAGTAAGAACATTTCAGACTTTTTTTTTTTTTTTTGTGAGGAAGATCAGCCCTGAGCTAACATCCATGCCAATCCTCCTCTTTTTGCTGAGGAAGACTGGCTCTGAGCTAACATCTATTGCCAATCCTCCTCCTTTTTTTTCCCCCCAAAGCCCCAGTAGATAGTTGTATGTTGTAGTTGCACATCCTTCAGTTGCTGTATGTGGTACGCGGCCTCAGCATGTCCGGAGAAGCAGTGCGTCGGTGGGCGCCCGGGATCCGAACCTGGACCGCCAGTAGCGGAGCGCGCACACTTAACCGCTAAGCCACAGGGCCGGCCCCATTTCAGACTTCTGACCTCCAAAACTATAATAGGATAAATTTGAGTTGTTTTAAGCCAATAAATTTATTACAGCAGCAATGGGAACCTAATACACCCACCACCCAGATTTTATGCTTGATCTCAATATATCCCTGTAACATATTTACTACATATCAACATATAGGTCTTACTTTTTTGATGCATTTCAGTGTAAGTTTGAAATTAATATACTTCAGTATGCATATCATTAACTAGAGTTCAATATTTCTTTATGTATTTTTCTTTTAATGTAAAATTTATATACAATAAAGTGTGTAGTTCTTAAGTGCACCGTTTCCTGAGTTTTAACAAATGCATACAACTGTGTAACCCAAACCCTTGTCAAGATGTAGAACATTACTGTCACCCTCAGGAAGTTCCTTCATGTCCTTTCTCACTTATTCCTCATCTCTGTCCATCCAGAGGCAACCATTGGTCTAAGTTTTTTAACCATAGATTAGTTTGTCTGTTCTAGAAATTCATGTAAATGGAATCTTATATTCTTTTGTGTAAGTGTTCTTTCACTCAGCATAATATTTTTGAGGTTCATTCATGTTGTGTACATACAATAGTTTGTTCCTTTTTATCGTTGGGTGGTATTCTGTTGTATAAATGTAACACAGTTTGTTCTTCTTGTTAAACCTGTTGATGGACACCTGAGTGGTTTCCAGTTTGTTGGTTATTATGAATGAACATTTTTGTACAAAATGTTGTGCAGGCATATATAACACAGCTAAGCAAGAACAGATCTTATTCGGGAACTATGAGATATTGATTACCTCACGTGCCCTCCCTGATCTCCCTAATCTTCACTGAAAATTTTTTATATTTCCCTATAGTAGAGTCTGAAGACAGATTTTTATTTAGCATTTAAAAAAGAAAAAGATCCAATCAAAACTAATAATAATTATATTTAATTTGTAAAGCTAAAAAAGGTAGAACTAAAATACTTAACTACAATTATTGATAAGTCTGGATGGGATTGATTCTTAGGTCCTTGTATTGTTCAGGAGGTAAAGATGTTGACTGACTATAGACTTTGTTTAGTTACATAGGCATATTAAAATTTCCAGGGTAATCAGTAAATGAATAGAAATAGGGTTTGTGTCTTCCCAAATGGTAGAGAGAAAATATGTAATTATGATAAATTATCTTGGATTTGATGTTGCAAATAGCCTTAAAAAAAAGAGTGATTTTAGGTCTCAGTTGTCTCCTAAGCTTTATTCTGGTAAAAAATGTTGAAGCCATCTTCTATGTATTACAGAAACTGGCCCAGCTGATCTACATTTCTCTAAATAGTTTTGGTACTGAAAGGTCTGCTAATGGTAAACTCAAGGCTTGCTTGCTTGCTTGGTTTTTTGACAGAAAATGTCTTTATTTTGCCTTGGAATTGTAGATTGACATTTATGTTCTGTCAGTATTTTTTTAAGAGATTTTATTGAATTTTGTTGCTATTGAGAAGTTTGATGTTAATTTAATTGTTCCTCTGTAGGTAATCCATCATTTCTGTCTATTTGCTCTTAAGATCTTCTCTTTATCTTTAATGGTCTCCAGTTTTTTGTTGTTGTTTGTTTTTCTTTTTTTTTTTTTTGGTAAGATTAGCCCCTAGCTAACGTCTGTTGCCAGTCCTCCTCTTTTTGCTGAGGAAGATTGGCCCTGAGCTAACATCTGCCCATCTTCCTCTGTTTTATATGTGGGATGCCTGCTGCAGCATGGCTCAATAAGCAGTACATAGGGCCATGCCCGGGATCTGAACCTGCGAACCCTGGGCTGCCGAAGCAGAGCACGTGAACTCACCCACTATGCCACTGGGCTGGCCCCAGTGGTCTCCAGTTTTAATGAGTCTAGGTGTGAATTTATTTATATTTCTTTTTTTTTTTTAATTTTTATTTATTTGCTTTTCCCCCAAAGCCCCAGTAGATAGTTGTATGTCATAGCTGTACATCCTTCTAGTTGGTGTATGTGGGATGCGGCCTCAGCATGGCCAGACAAGCAGTGCGTTGGTGCGCGCCCGGGATCCGAACCCAGACCGCCAGTAGCGGAGTGCGAGCACTTAACCGCTAAGCCACGGGGCCAGCCCTATTTATATTTCTTGGGACTCATTTTGCTTTTTGAATCTTAGGGAAATTATCAGCTGTGATCTTTTTGAGCATTGCCTCCCCGTTTCCTCTATTATCTTCTGGAACTCCCATTAAATAGCATCTTGGACCATGTCATTCTACCTTTTATGACTCTTAACTCTTTTATATTTTCTGTCTATTTGCCTCTCTTTATTGTGTTCTGTATAATTCATTTTGTTGTTTCCTAATTGTCTCTTCAGATGTTTTTACCTGCCATCTAACCTTGCTTTGAGTTTTTAATTTCAGTGATTACATTTTTCATTTATAGAGGTTCCTTCAAAGGATCTGCTATGGTCTGAATGTTTGTGTCCCCCCCAGATTCGTATGTTGAAACCTAATGTCCAAGGTGATGGTGTTAGGAGATGTGGCCTTGCAGAGGTGATGAGGTTGTGAGGGCAGAGTTCTCGTGAGTGGGATTAGTGCCCCTATAAAAGAGGCCCAGCAGAGCTCCCCAGTCCCTTCTACCATGTAATTATACACCGGGAAGCAGCTCTCACCAGACACAGAACTTGACTGTGTGGCCACCTTGATCTCAGACTTCCAGTCTCCAGAACTGTGAGAAATAGATTTCTATTGCTTATAAACCACACAGTGTGGTATTTTGTTATAGCAGCCCAAACAGACTAAGACAGGATCCAAAAATTTAATGCAATGCCAATCAAAACCCAATGGAATGTTTTTCAGAATTTGGCAGAATGATTCTAAAGTTATAAGAAAAATGTATGAATATATACATATATCAAATCATTACATTGTACACCTTAAACTAATACAATGTTATATGTCCATTATATCTCAATAAAACTGGAAAAATAAAAAGAAATGTATGAGTATAGACAAGAAAATTTGCAAAGAATGAAGTGCTGCTTGCTCTATCAGATATTAAAACATGCTCTAATGCTTTAATAATTAAAAATGTGACACTGTTGCAGGAATAAATAGATCAGTAAAGGAATAAATCAGTCCAATGGAGGAAAGGAAGGACAGTCAATAAATTTTGGACACAAAAATAAAATTTAAAAGAAAAAACCTAAATGCAAAGAAAAAAATGTATACAAATACTAGAAAATATAAGAAATAATTCTTATAGTCTTGGGAGTAGAGATTATCTTTTCTAAAGGAAAAGATGGCAAGATACGGTGATATACAAATTACTACATTGTATGGGATAAAAGCCGCCATAAACAACGTTAAAAAACAAGTGACCGAGAGAAAATATTTGCAACATGCAAAATGGAAAATAGGATCAATAACCTTATTTACAAAGTATTTCTACAAAAGACAGTCCAATAGGGGATGGCCTTGTGGTGTAGTGGTTAAGTTCACATGCTCTGCTTCAGCAGCCCGGGGTTGGTAGGTTCGGATCCCAGGTGCGGACCTACATATGTTGCAGCGTCCCACGTATAAAAAAAAAAAAAATAGAGGAAGAGTGCTCAGGGCCAATCTTGCTCAAGCAAAAAGAGGAGGATTGGCAGTGGATGTTAGCTCAGGGCCAATCTTCCTAACCAAAAAAAAAAAAAGAAAAAGAGACAACCCAATAGAAAAATGAAAAGAAAGAATACAAATAATCATAAAATATACAAAAATATGCTTTACTTTCTTAATAATAAAATAAATGCAAATTATTGGAAAAATATTAAAAATATGAATAACTCAGTGTTAGCAAGATTTTTCAGGAATGAGTACTATTATATCCTTTCCTTATTGATATAAATTAGTACAGATGATAAATAGAATATGAGTTTTATCTGTCTAAATTAAAAACGTAGAATTTCCTGATCATTCAGTATGAACAGTTTACATTTTTATCTAGGATAATTTCTTGTGTGGGCTTAATTGTGCAAAGATTTTTCTATAATATTTACTATATTGTTATAATGGGAAAAACTGTAAACAATCTAAATGTCTATCAACAAGCAGTAAGTAAGTGATACTGTCAGATTAATGGCTTCCAGTAAACCATACTTCTCAGTATTCATGCCCTTAAGTAGATTACTCCCATATTAACTTAGCCTTGGTCATGGCCATGTGGCAATGGGACGTTAGCAAAAGTGTCCAAGCAGAGGCTTGATGAATACTTGCACATGAGGGCTTGTTCTCTTGGCGTATACCCTCTTGGAAGCCAGCTGCCATGCCATAAAGCTCAGAATAGATTATTTAATGATGAGAAGCTATGTAGGGAGAGACACTGGAGTGAGAGAACATCGTGGACATTCCAGCCCCAGCCAAGCTACCAGGTGAAAGTATCTGCATGAGCAACCTGATACGTAGCATGTGAAGCAGAACGGCCCAGCTGAGCCCAGTCAATATACAGAATTGTGAGACCTAATAAATTGTTATTTTATATCACTAAGTTTTGGTGTGGTTTGATATGCAGCATTAGGTGACTTAATCAGGCATATGGAGTATTATGTAGCTCTTAAAAAGAATAACGTAGATACATATGTACTAACATGGGAGATGTACATGGTACATGGTAGCATGGCACCATAATAATGGGGCCCTGCAAGCTGAAAACATGCAAGAGCATCTTAATAGTCAATGGTAAAAGTTATGATTGTTCTGTGACTTAAAAATATTTGTGAAAACATTACATACTCTCTTCTGTTATAAATGTAAAGGGAAAATGAAAAAATATGTAGTACACTATAATTTAAAACATTAGACACATTGAGAATTAAAATGTTTTATTTCTTTGTAAAAAAAACTTATCAAGAGAGTTTGAACAGTGCTTGTCTTATTCTTGTGTAACTCACAATATGGAGTGAGCATCATTTCTCTGCCTTTGCAAATTATAATACAGGCATACCTCGGAGATATTGCAGGTTCACTTCCAGACCACCACGGTAGAGTTAATATCACAATAAAGCTAGTCACATGAATTTTTTGGTTTTCTGGTTCATATAAAAGTTATGTTTACGCTATACTGTAGTCTGTTAAGTGTGCATTAGTATTATGTCTAAAGAAACAATGTACGTAACTTAATTAGAAAATACTTGATTGCTGAAAAATGCTAACCATCATCTGAGCCTTCAGTGAGTCAATCTTTTTGCTGGTGAAGGGTCTTGCCTCGATTTTGATGGCTGCTGACTGATCAGGGTGGTGGTTGCTGAAGGTTGAGGTGGCTATGGCAATTTCTTAAATTAAGATAAAATTGAATTCTGCCACATAGATTAACTCTTCGTTTCATGAACAATTTCTCTGTAGCAGGCAATGCTGTTTGATAGCATTTTACCTACAGTAGAACTTCTTTCAAAACTGGAGTCATGGGCCGGCCTCCTGGCTTAGCGGTTAAGTGTACGCGCTCTGCTACTGGCGGCCTAGGTTCGGATCCTGGGCACGCACCGACGCACCGCTTCTCCGGCCATGCTGAGGCTGCGTCCCACATACAGCTATGACATACAACTATCTACTGGGGCTTTGGGGAGAAAAAGGAGGTGGATTGGCAATAGATGTTAGCTCAGGGCCGGTCTTCCTCAGCAAAAAGAGGAGGATTAGCATGGACGTTAGCTCAGGGCTGATCTTCCTCACAAAAAAAAACAAAACAAAAAACTGGAGTCAGTCCTCTTAAACCCTGCTGCTGCTTTATCAACTAAGTTTATGTAATGTTCTAAATCCTTTGTTGTCATTTCAACAACATTCATAGCATTTTCATCAGGAGTAGATTCCATCTCAAAAAACCACTGTCTTTGCTCATCCATTAAGAAGCAACTCCTCATCCCTTAAAGTTTTATTGGGAAATTGCAGCAATTCAGTCATATCTTCAGGCTCCACTTCTAGTTCTAGTTCTCTTGCTATTTTTATCACATCTGCAGTTGCTTCCTTCACTGAAGTCTTGAATCTCTCAAAGTTATCCCTGAGGGTTGGAATCAACTTTTTCCAAACTCCTGTTAGTGTTGATATTTTGACTTTTCACATGAATCACAAATGTTCTTTTTTTTTTTTTAAAGATTTTATTTATTTATTTATTTAAGATTTTATTTATTTATTTATTTATTTATTTATTTATTTAATTATTTTCCCCCCAAAGCCCCAGCATTATTCACTATAGCCAAGAAGTGGAAACAACCTTAGCGCCCCTTGATTGATGATTGGATAAAGAAGATGTGGTATATATATACAATGGAATACTACTCAGTCATGAAAAAAGACAAAATCATCCCATTTGCAACAACATGGATAGACCTGGAGGGTATTATGTTAAGTGAAATAAGCAAGACAGAGAAAGACAAACACCGTATGATTTCATGCATATGTGGAAGATTAACACACAGACGGAGAGAACAGTTTGGTGGTTACCAGGGGGAAGGGGGTTGGGGGGTGGGCACAAAGGGTGAAGGGGCACATTTATATGGTGACTGACAAATAATAATGTACAACTAAAAGTTCACAATGTTATAAACTATTATGACGTCAATTTAAAAAAAAACATATAAAAAGTGAAATCTTCCATAATCCCATCTCTTGGAAATGAACACTGTTTAAATTTGGAGTATATTCTTCCAGATCTACTTTCTGGCAGATGGCAACATATAAATTACTGCAGATTGGTGGGTGGGTCAAGTCAACAACTGAAGATTTATTTTTGCAATGTTTTACTTAAATTACATTGCAACAAGTAAAATAAATAGTATGGTATTTTGCCAAAAAAAAAAAATATATATATACTTTCTCCCAGTTGGTGGGTTGTCTTTTTGTTTTGTTCCTGGTTTCCTTTGCCTTACAGAAGCTCTTTACTCTGATGAAGTCCCACTTGTTTATTTTTTCCTTTGTTTCACTTGACCAAGTAGACATAGTATTCAAAAAGATCCTTCTAAGACCCATGTCTAAGAGTGTACTGCCTATATTTTCTTCTGGGAGTTTTATGGTTTCACGACTTACCTTCAAGTCTTTGATCCATTTTGAGTTAATTTTTGTGTATGGCAAAAGAAGATGGTCTACTTTCATTCTTTTGCCTGTGGCTGCCCAGTTTTCCCAGCACCACTTACTGAAGAGACTTTCTCCATAGTATGTTCTTAGCTTCTTTGTTGAAGATTAGCTGTCCATAGATGTGTGGTTTTATTTCTGGGCTTTCATTTCTGTTCCATGGATCTGTGTGTCTGTTTTTGTACCAGTACCATGCTGTTTTGATTACCATAGCTTTGTAGTATATTTTGAAGTCAGGGATTGTGGTGCCTCCAGCTTTTTTCTTTTTTCTCAGGACTGCTTTAGCAATTTGGGGTCTTTTGTTGCCCCATATGAATTTTAGGATTCTTTGTTCTATTTCCGTGAAGAATGTCATTGGCATTCTGATTGGGATTGCATTGAATTTGTAGGTTGCTTTAGGTAGTATGGACATTTTAACTACATTTATTCTTCCAATCCACGTGCATGGAATATCTTTCCATTTCTTTATGTCATCATTGATTTCTTTCAATAACCTCATAGTTTTCACTGTATGGGTCTTTCACCTCCTTGGTTAAAATATTCCTAGATATTTTATTCTTTTTATTGAGATTGTAAATGGGATTGTCTTCTTGAGTTCTCTTTCTGTTAGTTTGTTATTAAAGTATAGAAATGCAACTTATTTTTGCAAGTTGATTTTGTACCCTGGAACTTTGCTGTAGTTGTTATTTCTAATAGTTTTCCTATGGATTCTTTAGGGTTTTCTATATATAAAATCATGTCATCTGCAAAGAGCGTGAGTTTCACTTCTTCGTTGCCTATTTGGATTCCTTCTATTCCTTTTTCTTGCCTAATTGCTGTGGCCAAAACCTCCAGCCTATGTTGAATAGCAGTGGCGAGAGTGAGCAGCCTTGTCTTGTTTCTGTTCTCAGAGGAATGGCTTCCAGTTTTTCCCTGTTGAGTATCATGTTGGCTGTGGGTTTATCATATATGGCCTTTATTAATTTGAGGTACTTTCCTTCTATACCCATTTTATTGAGAGTTTTTATCATAAATGTATGTTGTATCTGTCAAATGCCTTCTCTGCATCTATTAAGATGGTCATGTGGTTTTATTCCTCATTTTGTTAATGTGGTGTATCACATTGATTGATTTGCGGATATTGAAGCATCCCTGCCTCCCTGGTACAAATCCCACTTGATCATGGTTTATGATCTTTTAAATGTATTGCTGTATTCGGTTTGCCAATACTTTGTTGAGGATTTGTGCATCTGTGTTCATCAGCGATATTGGCGTGTAATTTTCCTTCGTGTTGTCCTTGTCTTGCTTTGGGACCTGGGTGATGTTGGCTTCACAGAATGTGTTAGGAAGTGCTCCGTTTTCCTCAATTTTTTGGAATAGCCTGAGAAGGACAAGTATCAAATCTTCTTTGAATGTTTGGTAGAATTCTCCAGAGAAGCCATCTGGTCCTGGACTTTTATTTTTGGTGAGGTTTTTGATTACTGTTTCAATCTCTTTACCTGTGATTGGTCTATTCAGAGTCTCTTTTTCTTCTTGATTCAGTTTTGGGAGGTTGTATGAGTCTAAGAATTTATCCATTTCTTCTAGATTGTCCAATTTGTTGGCATATAGTTTTTCATAGTATTCTCTTTATAATCCTTTGTATTTCTGTGGTATCCATTGTAATTTCTCCTCTTTCATTTCTCATTTTATTTGAGCCTTCTCTCTTTCTTTCTTAGTGAGTCTGGCTAAGGGTTTGTCAATTTTCTTTATCTTCTCAAAGAACCAGCTCTTTGTTTCATTGATCCTTTCCACTGTTTTTTTTTTTTTTTTTTGGTTTCAATTTCATTTATTTCTGCTCTAATTTTTATTATTTCTCTCCTTCTGCTGACTTTGGGCTTTGTTTGTTCTTCTTTTTCTAATTCTTTTAGGTGCAGGTTAAGGTTGGTTATTTGGGATTTTTCTTGTTTGTTAAGGTGGGCCTGTGTTGCTATGAGTTTCCCTCTCAGGACCCCTTGAGCTGCATCCCATATGAGTTGGTATGGTGTATTTTCATTTTCATTTGTTTCCAGATATTTTTTTATTTCTCCTTTAATTTCTTCAACGATCCATTGGTTGTTCAGCAGCATGTTGTTTAGTCTCCACATCTTTGTCACTATCCCTGCTTTTTTCTTACAGTTGCTTTCTAGTTTCATAGCATTATGGTCAGAAAAGATGCCTGATATGATTTCAATCTTCCTAAATTTATTGAGGCTTGCCTTCTTTCCCAGCATATGGTCTGTCTTTGAGATTGTTCCATGTGCGCTTGAGAAGAATGTGTAATCTGCTGTGTTTCGATGGAGTGCTCTATAAGTATCTGTTAAGTCCATCCTGTCTAGTTTTTCATGTAAGTCCATTATTTTCATATTGACTTTCTGTCTGGATGATCTATCCATTGATTTAAGTGGGCTGTTAAGGTCCCCTACTATTATTGTGTTGTTGCTAATATCTCATTTTAGGTTTGTTAATAGTTGCTTTATGTACTTTGGTGCTCCTGTGTTGGGTGCATATATATTTTTAAGTGATAAGTGAGAAGACTTCTTGGTAGAGTGTCCCTTTTGTCATTATATATTGCCCCCTTTGTCTCTCATTACCTGTTTTATCTCGATGTCTACTTTGTCTGATTTAAGTATGGCAACACCTGCTTTCTTTTGTTTGCCATTAGCTTGGAGTATTATCTTCCATCCTTGCACTCTGAGCCTGTGTTTGTCTTTAGAGCTGAGATGTGTTTCCTGGAGGGAGCATATTGTTGGATCTTGTTTTTTAATCCATACTGCCACTCTGTGTATTTTAATTGGAGAATTCAATGCATGTACATTTAGAGTGATGATTGATATATGAGGGTTTAATGTTGCTATTTTGTTACTCATTTTCCAGTTCTTTTGCATTTGCTTTGTTTCTCATCCTGTGTGTTTCGCACTACCAATTCAGTTTGGTAGTTCTGTCTGATGGTTTTCTTAGCTTTCTCTTTATTTATGTGACTCTGTTCTGTTTGTTTAGTGGTTACCATGAGGTTTGTATAAAAAAATCTCATAGTTGAGAGAATCTACTTTCTGATGGCCTCTTATTACCTTAGACAAAGCCGATTCCATCCCTGTCCTCTTTTCATTCTATCTTGTTGTCACAATTTATTCCATCTTGTATTGTCAGTTGGTGTTTAAAGTGATGAGGTTATATTCATTTTTGGTGTTTTCCTTCCCTTAATCTTTGATGTTATAATTAAGTGTTTGCTAATGTATTCTGATAGAGAGCTGCAATTTTTCTGATTTTGTCTATCTATTTCTCTCCTTGCTCAAAGCTTTGTATTCCCTTTCTTTTTTTTTCAGGTATGATAGCCTTCTTGAGCATTTCTTGTAGTGGGGGTCTTGTGGCAGTGAACTCCCTTAGCTTTTGTTTATCTGGGATAGTTATTATTTCTCCATCATATCTGAAAGGTATTTTCTCTGCATAGAGTATTTCTGGGTGAAAATTTTTGTCTTCCAGAATTTTAGTATATCATTCCATTCTCTCCTAGCCTGTAGAGTTTCTGCCAAGAAGTAGCCTGAGAGGCTGATTGGGATTCCTTTGTACGTTATTTTTTTTGTCTAGGTGCCTTTAATGTCTTTTCTTTGTCATTGACTTTTGCCAGCTTTATTATTATATGCCTTGGAGAGGGTCTTTTTATGTTGATATATTTAGGAGTTCTGTTGACTTCATTCACTTGTATTACCAGCTCCTTCTCCAGGTTTGGGAAGTTCTCAGCTATTATTTCTTTGAACAAGCTCTCTGTTCCTTTTTCCCTTTCTTCTCCCTCTGGAATACCTATAATCTTCATGTTGAATTTCCAGTTGAGTCAGATATTTCTTGGAGAATTTCTTCATTTCTTTTTAGTCTTAGTTCTCTCTCTTCCTCCATCTGGAGCATTTCTGCATTCCTATCCTCAATAATGCTAATTCTTTCTTCCATATTGTCAGCTCTTTTCTTTAGATCTTCTAGATTTTTCTTTATCTCCTCCATTGTGTTTTTCTTCTTCAACATTTCTGATTGGTTTTCCTTTATAGTTTCAATCTTTGTGAAGAAGTTCCTGATTTCATTGAATTGTCTGTCTGTGTTTTCTTGTAATTCGTTGAGCTTTTCTATGATAGCTATTTTGAATTCTCTGTCGTTTAGGTTATAAATTTCTGTGCCTTCAGGGTTGATTTCTGGTTGCTTGTCATTTTCCTTCTGTTCTGGAGATTTAATATATTTCTGCATACTGCTTGATGGCATGGGCTTATTTTTCCTCATTCTGAAAATATCTGGTCACAGCTTCCACCTGCTGCCACTAGGTAGAGGTCAAGAGCTGTGTATTCTGAGCCCACTGTGATCAGACACTTTGGCTGACCAGTTTGCTGGGGTGCCAGGCGGTGGAGAGGGGCTCTTTCTTTCGCCTGCCCACTCCCAGGGGCTTCTTGCGCTTCCCTCACTATCTGCTCTCCTATGGTGCTAGCTTGATGCAGGCACCCCTGGAACAGTTAAGTCCCCTCTAAGTATGGGAATTTCCCACAGGCTGTGTGAGACCTTGGAGACTGACGGTTCTTCCGCAGAGGGCTGTGCCCCCCCACCCCACAGAGCCATGTGGACCCGGTCCCAGGGTCGCTGTCATTTGGGAAGGAGAGGAGTTCTGCTTACCTCCTTCAGTTTCCTCCAGCAGTTCCAGCACCTCCACCTTCAGACGTATGGCTGTCTGGGTCTCTCAGAGGTCTTTTCTGTTGTGTGACTGTCTTCTGTTGGTATATGAATGTTGTTTTTGTTGTATCTTAATGGGGAGTGTCTACAGGGAAAGCTCACTCCACTATGATGCTGACGTCACTCCTGGGAGAAAATATTTACAAATCATATATCTAACAAGGGGTTAATCTCCAAAATATATAAAGAACTCATACAACTCAACAACACAAAAGCAACCTAATCAAAAAATGGGCAGAGGCTATGAACAGACATTTTTCCAGAGAAGATATACAGATGGCCAACAGGCACATGAAAAGATGTTCAACATCACTAATCATTAGGGAAATGCAAATCAAAACTACAATGAGATATCACCTTACACCTATTAGAATGGCTATAATCACCAAGTCAAAAAACCACAAGTGTTCAAGAGGGTGTGTAGAAAAGGGAACCCTCATACACTGCTGGTGGGAATGCAAACTGGTGCAGCTACTATGGAAAACAGTATGGAGATTTCTCAAAAAATTAAAAATAGAAATAGCATACGACCCAGCTATTCCACTACTTGGTATTTATCCAAATAACTTGAAATCAACAATTCAAAGAGATTTATGCACCCCTGTGTTCATTGCAGCATTATTCACAATAGCCAAGACATGGAAGCAACCCAAGTGGCCATCAACTGATGAATGGATAAAGAAGATGTGGTATGTGTGTATATATATATATACATACATACATATATACACACACACAGTGGAATACTATTCAGCCATAAAAACAGTCAAAATCGTCCCATTTGCAACAGCATGGATGGATCTTGAGGGTATTATGTTAAGCAAAATAAGCCAGACAGAGAAAGACAAACACCCTATGATCTCACTCATATGCGGAAGATAAACACATGGACAGAGAGCAGATTAGTGATTACCAGAGGGGAAGGGGATCGTAGGGTGGGCATAGTGGATGAAGGGGCATTTATATATGGTGACCGTCAAATAATACGTACAACTGAAATTTCCCAATGTTGTACGCTATTATGACCTCAATAAAAAAAAAATGTTTTTATAGCCACAGAAAACAGTTCTGGATGGATATATGTGAAACCATTAATCATGGTTACTTCAGAAGAGTAAAGTTCTTTGTACAGTCATACATCCCTTAACAATGAGGATACATTCTAAGAAATATGTCATGAGGTGATTTCGTTGTGCCAACATCATAGAGTGTACTTACAAACCTAGATGGTGCAGCTTACTACACACCTAGGCTATATGGTACTAATCTTATGGGACCACCGTCGTGTATGCTGTCCACTGTTGGCCAAAACGTTACGCAGTGCATGACTATCGTGTTCTTGCACCTTTTCTATAAATTTGATGTTGTTTTACAATTAAAAATAAAGTATCAGGCATGCCAAGAAATACTATATGATCAACACCAATGTAAGAGCCATACAATAAAAATAAAACTATATGTGATTTGGATATTGGTGTTTAAACAGAAAAAGGAATTTAATACTATGATTAATACATTGAAGAAATTAGATAGAAAATTGCGAATAAAGAGGAAGAGATGGAGAATTTTACCAGAGAATTGAAATCTATAAAAAAAGAATCAAATGGAAGTTGCAATTCTGGAAGTGAAATATATACAGTATCCAAAATTAAGAATTCAATAGAGTAAACAGCTGCTTAGACCCAGCAGAAGACAGGATTAGAGAAGTGGATGACAGTAGAAAGTATCCAAATGATAAAACACCACTCACAGATTCAGGAAGCTCTGCAAAACTGAAGTAGGATGAATACACAGAAAACTACACCCAGATACATCATAGAAGGACTACTGAAAAACCCAATGGAAAATCTTAAAAGCAGCCAGAAGTAGAAAAAGATCCATTATTTTCAAAGGAGCAGTAATACAATTGATAGTGGACTTCTCAGTAAGAATTATGTAGCCCAGAAGACAATGGAATGGCACAAAGTGCTAGAAGAATAACTACCAACCTAGAATTATATTCCCCAAAAGTATTCTCAAAAATGAAGATGTGAATCCTCAATAAATTTTTCTGAGTGAAAGAAGCCAGATCCAAGAGGTGCTACGTATTATACAATGCATTTATATGACATTCTGGAAGAGACAAAACTATAGGGATGGGAAAAAAATCAGTAATTGTCAGATGGAGTGCATAAGAGAATTGTTGGGAATGAGGGACCTTTCTATGTGGTATAGTGGTGGTGGAAACATTACTCCATGCTTCTGTCAAAACCTATAAAACTGTACACCACAAACAGTGAACTGTACTCTATGCAAACTTTATAAAAATTCAACCAGAATGTGGGGAGAATTCCAGGATGGAATGCAGGCTGTGAAAATGTATAACTGTTTCACCAATGTATGACATCACTTCAGTGAAAGGAGTGGGTGGGAAAAGAAGCTGACTTAAGTAACTTTGTACAACAGTATTTTGACTCGGTACTGTAAGGGTAAAGACAAAAAGAAAGGTACATAAGTACTGTCTCTAACTGGTAAATTTGTTTCTCATGGGAGTAGGACTGAAACTATTTTACAGGTGTGCTAGGGTTGAACAAATACGCAAATTGTAGATAATGAGAGCTAGGTAGAATTTTTTTCTCTGTTGAAGGAAGACGTTATAAATAAGCAAAGGTGGAAGGCTAGAATGAGCTCTGTGGTACTAATTAGAGTTGGAGATATCAGAGTGAACTCATGATTTGATTATATATAGATAGAAAAATACAGAAGTATAGACATATGTATATACATGGGTTAGTATACATACATATATTTTCTAACTCTGCTGAAAAGGCCTAGAAGTAGTGAAACCCTAGCAGCAGCAACCATATACAATGCCCAGATCTTGGTTCTAAATATCATTGTGTAATAAAAGGAATCAGGACTCTTTGGAGAAATGGCTTATTCTAGGACATCTTGTGGTGCTGGAAAGTAAGGAAGTAGTTAAAAAAACATGTCAAAAGGATGAAGAAGCCAACCTGAAAGAGCTCCCTATGGACAAAGCTGGAACAATTTGAGCAACAAAATAAATGATAGTATTCGATTATAACCCAAAGAATATTAAAATGAACATCCATTATTCCCTACTGATATAAATAAATGATTGAATAAATAAATAATTAGGAGAGAGAGGACAGATCTTCGTTACAGAAGATTCCAATTAATAAATGTAGGAGGAAGCAGAGAAATAGGAAATCACCCTTAGAACATCACAGTAATAATTGCTGCAGGCAAGATCCACTGCTAAATGCTAGAATTAGTGGATGTAACTTTAAGGAGAAACAGAATAGTTGCATAGTCACACAGTATCTTTCTCAAATTATTTAGTAAGTTACTGTGGTAATATTATACATGTTCAGGAATTGTTTGATACTCCTCCCTCTAGGAAGTGGAGCTTAATTTCCCTCACCTTGATTGTAGGCTAAGTTCTAACGACTAGAAGATATAGAAGGAAAAATAGTTACATTTACTGTGGAGAAACCTGGCAGGTACCACCTTAACTAAGTGATAAAAGTTAATGTCCCCAGAAACAATTCATGTGGTATCATTGATTGATGTGAATATCAAATACTCATGATGTCATGAGAAGGGAACTTTACCTCTATGGCATTCTTTGCCCAAACGTAATCTAATCATGAGAAAATATCAGACAAACCCCATATGTGGGACATTCTACAAGATATCTCAACAATCCTTATCAAAAGTGTCAAGGTCATGAAAAACGAGAAAAGACTGAGAAACTATCACAGATTGGAGGAGTCTAAGGAGACCTTATGGCTAAATGTAACATGGTGTCCCTGGTTGGATCCTGGAACAGATATTGATGGAAAACTAGTGAAATCTGAAAAAACTCTGTATAATTAATAGTATTGTAACAATGTTATTTTCTTGGCTTTGATAAATGTACCCTAGCTACGTAAGATTTTAATGTTAGGGAAGCTGGGTAAAGAGCATACATGAACTCGACTATCTTTGCAAGTCTTCTGTCAACCTAAAATTATTTCAAAATAAAAAGTTTGTAAAAAAATTAGGACTTTGAAACAGTGGAAACTCAAGAAATATTGTAGTACAAATTAATATTATTCCTTTTTTATTTTTAGGAGATATTAAGCAAGCAACACTATATTTGGTCATTCACCTAACATTTCCTGAGCACTTATTATACCAGATTTTAGAGATTATAATACCATGTTATTAAGGAGTGCACAATATACTCTGAGAGTATGGGTAAGGAAATGCCTAAGTTTACTAGGGAGAGTGAGGGAAGCTTAGTGGAAGGAATAACTTGTGCAGAGACGTTATGGATGAGTAGGAATTTTGGATCAGTCTTTCTAAGGCTTTATCAATTGTGTTCGTCTTTTTAAGGAATTAAATTTTGACTTTGCTGATTCTCTCTATTGCATATTTGTTTTTTTAATTAATGTCTGCTCTTATTTTATTTCCTTATTTTGTGTAATTTGCTCTTTTTATTTTAAAATTTTGGAGATGAATATTTAGTTAATGAATTTTAACTTTTTTCTCTTTTCTAATCTAAAGCATTTAAGGCTATAAACTTCTCTCTCAGCATGGCTTTAGCTGGATCCCACAAATTTTTATATATTTTATCTTCATTATCATTCAATTCAAATTATTTTCTAATTTTCATTGTAATTTCTTCTTTGATCCACAGTTATTTAGAAGTGTACTACTTCTTTTACAGATATTTGGGAATTTTCTTTTACTTTTTGTTAACTTAAAAAAATTGATTTCTAGCATAATTCTATATCACATAATATGCTCTATATAATTTCAATCACTTAATATTTGTAGAGCTTTGCTCTCTAGCCAAGCATATAATCAATTTTGGTAAGTATTCCAACATAGATGAACTTGAAAAAATATGTGTTCTGTATTTCTTGGGTGCAGTGTTCTATGAATTTGGTCAGCTTTGTCAATCATGTTCCTATCTTCCATATCATTATTGATTTTTTGTTTATGTTTTCCTTCTTTTTCTGTCCATGTTTCAGTCTGGTTATTTTCTTCTGTCCTATTAGTTCACTAATCTTCTCTTCAGTTTATCTAATCTGCAGATAAGGTCAATCTATTGAGTTCTTAATTTCACTTCTTGTATTTTTCAGTTCTAAAATTTCCATTTTGTTCTTCTTTTATAATTTTCAATCCTCTGCTGAAATTCATTTTGTCATATTTCTTGAGCATATTAGTTTCATATATTTTAAAGTCTATCTGTAAACTCCAATATCTGGACCTCTTGTGATCCATTTCTATTGTCTCCTTTTCTCTCTCGTTTTTTGGTCGTTTCACCTTATCTCCTGAGATGTAGGGTGAATTTTGATTGAATGACTGACATAGTGCATGAAAAATTGCAAAGAAAATTTGAGGCTTTGGATAATGTTATCTTCCTCTGGAGAGATTCACCTTTGCTTCTGTAAATTAGGATGGGGCAGATCATTTTACCCATCAGAGACTGAGCTGACTGGAGGCTGAGTTTCCATCTTTGTGAGGGCTAGTTTATTTTCACTCTCTACTCCAAGAGTTTAGCTCTTTGGGCTTCCAACTAAAATCCTAGGATATTTGCCAGAATCCCTCCTCCTTGGTGGGTCCTGAACACTAAGTCAGTCCACACAAGACTGCTAGTGGATCTGCCTGTTTCTCAGCCTCTAGGGAAATGGCAAATGGTGATTGTCAGGATCATCTGTCTGTACTTCCTTCTCTCTCTGACCTTGGAGATGTATTCTAAATGACCAGTCTTTTTGCAGGATGGTGAAATTGTAGAATTTTAGAGGTGGAAGTGACCTAGGATAGCTCTAGTTCAACCTAAAACCCAGAGACTTTAAGGGACTAGTACTCTGACCTCTCTATTCCTTGTCTGATGCTTTTCTATTAACATATATAATAGATTAACTGGAATGCATAATGCAGTCAACATAAAATTGGGCCATATTGCAAAGAGGTAGATAGTAAAGTTTCTTTAAAGAAGCAAAACACAATAGACAATAAATTAAAGTCAAAGAAAGAATTTACTTTACTGAACTGTCTTTCAGTACTTAGCTATGCTGTAATTAACAGAATTACTCATTTTTTCCCTTATGGATGTAAATTGGTAATGATAATATTTGGAAAAAAAATAGAATGTTTTAAATTAATAATGATCTACAAATAAACAGACTGAATCAACAAAAAAGTTTATATTGAATCCATAATGTGTGCTTTTTGAAGTTAGACACCATTTCTCGCTAATTCCCTTATCGGATAGATCTACAGAATGGCTGATGAGTAGGGATGAACAATAGCAGAGGGGTCACAAATTCAGCTTCCTTCAGGATTCAGGTAGTTGACATGTGATGTGAATAGGGTGGAAATTGTGTTGAACTGGAGAGCCTTTAGTTCAACCTATATCTGCCATTTAGCTCCAAAAAATTGTTGCCGTATAGAAAAATGGGCCCTATACTATCAGCTCATCCAATTATTGCAGAAAAACTAAAAATCCAGACTTTAATATGAAATCATTAGATTCTAAAAATTGGAAGTGGGTTGAAAGTTTTTAAACAAAATATATTTCTAAGCCAAATCTTCTATACAATGGGGATAAAAGACCTCTACCACAGAACTTTCAAACTTTTAAAATATGCATTCATTTGATAACCTTTGAAAAACCACTACTCAATCTTGTCCTAAGAAAATTTAAAATTTAATACTCAGAACATACCATGCAAATTAATTAGTATACTCTCATGTAGTATATATTATATATCATAATAGAATTATGAAGAAAGAATTATGGGAATTCAGAGAAAGGACACATTAAACTTATTAAATATCTAAACAGTAAGTCCTGGAATTTTAAATTAGCAATAAATAAAAGCCAATGGAAATTTGGGTATCCTAAAGTAGCAATGATTTGCTAAGGAAATTGTGAAGGAAAACTGGGTGATTAATGGTATAATATTTGGTAAATGACATTAAGCAACATTTCATTGCCCCATAAAATTAGTTATGCCATGAGTGGAATCATACCCCTTTGTAATTATAATGATTTATAGAATATATATTTTTATACTACATGGAAAATTGATATAGTGGGTGTTATCTACATTGCCAAAATGTAACATCATATAATATGCTTCTCGTATATTAGGATTTTAATTTAACTTCATGCTTTCTATTAAAAATTATTTATCTTTTTATTGTTATTTTTCATTTTTATCTTTCATTCCTTCTTCAAGAAGCTTTCACAAGTTATTAATAAAACTTCTTATTAAATTGTCAATGAAAAAAATAAATTTGGTAAGAATCCCATCTGTAACTTCAATAAAGTACCAAGAATGTAGAACCTTAAAGTGTTTATTTTTTATTAGCTGCCTTAGGACTACAAGGATTTAAGTGTTTTTACAAAAACAATAAAAGAGGAGTAATTTGATGGTTTATTTACTCTTTATAACCTTTAGAAAGTGTCATGGTTTTTTTAAAGTGCTTGCTTCAGGCTGTAGTTTTTACAAGATGGGCTCTGTGATGGTCAGGCCTCTTCAATTCTTGACCCTGAATAGATTTAGGGACATAGTACATAGAGCAGGCACATGTCCAAGCAGCCAAAACTGTAACTGGGTATTTTTATTCTCCTTTTCAAACTCATAATCCACCTCCTATGAAATTTCCCCGTTCAGTTTCTCATGTTGTCTGATAAAATACTAATTACTCTTTCAGATAGTTTCTTGGTTTGATTAGCTACAAAGTATTCAAGATAAATAGCTCTAATATGCATGGGGTAGCCTAAAAGTTCATATTTTTAAAAATCTCTTTCCTAATTAGTATTTAAACTATTGTTTTCATGTAAGTCAACTTAATCTAATACATAGATTTTTGAATGGTTTTCTAACTTTTGTGGGATATAAAAATTAAATTCTGAAGTTTTTGAAGGAAAGGAGTATATCATAACAATCCATACTGTCCTACAGCACCCCCAGTCTCTTAAAGGTAATGTAATGGCATGTTTAGGAGACTCTGCAGACAGATCATCTAGGTTCAAATACTGGTTCTGCTGTTTACCTGCTATGTGACTTTAGGCAAGTGTCCTCATCTATAAAAGGGCGATAATGAGAGTACTTACTTCATAAAATTATACCCATGATTAAATTAATCAATACATAAAAATTCTCAGAACAATATCTAAATCAGAGTAAGATCTCAGAACCCACTCTAGCCACTAAAAGAGAAGTGTATAACCAGGCCCACATGAAGAAAGCAGTATCTTGCACATTTTCAATCCACTTGCTTTAGGAAGATATGCATATTATATGTACCCCCCCCAACAAATGTGTATACGCTTATTTCCTTTTTCAGTTTGTTTTGACTGTAGGTATGTATTACCCAAGAGCTTCTGATCTCTCCTCACTTTATTTATCACATAGCATAACCTGTTGGTATACATTCCCTCCCTTATTCCGTGTTGGAGGAACCCTGATTGTGTCTTAGGGTCCATTTCTCACCAGTGTGAGTCAGGTAAATCCTGACTGTCTTAACCACTCATGAAGGTCCAGTGCACTCCCCCTGCCAATGACTGGTTTAGGAGTGGGCATGTGACCTAGTTATGGCCAGTGAGATATTAGAAGATGTGTGTTGGGAAGCTTCTGGGAAAAGTTTTGTTACCCTTTAATTAAGAGATTATACTTTTTCTACTGCAGGGTAATGTCCTTTCTGTCCTTAATGCCTGCAATTAAAGTAGCAGAGGGGTGAAAAGCCTAAGGAAAATCACTTGGATAATGGCAAAATGGAAAGATGAGCAAAATCATAGTCCTTGATGATATTGTTGAGCCACTGAAAATCAATCCTGGAAGCACTCTGCCTTTAGACCCATTATCATGTGAGATGATAAGTCTTATAAGCCATTGTGAGTCAGGGCTTGATGTTGCTACTTAGTGCTGAAAGCGTTTTAAATGAGACAACTTTTGTGAAAGCCTATCTTTGAACACCATAGCATAAGTGTGTGTGTGTGTGTGTGTAATAAAGCAAGGAATATGTAAGAGAGTCATAAGGAAAGTATTTCATAACAAACATATTTTATCTGTTAATATCTACTCTGATTTCTCCCAATCATTTTGTTATGAAAATTGTCAAACATACAGCAAAACTGAAAGAATTTGACAATGAACACTCAGACACCATTAATATTTTAGTATACTTGCTTTATCACATATCTATCCATCTATTTATCCCTTCAACTTCATTTTTGTTTTTTTCAGAGTAAATTGCAGGCATCAGTGCACTTCCTCCTAAATACTTCAGAATGCATATTATTAAGCAGAGTTGAATATTTGTTTACAGCTTTCATTCTTTATAGTAAAATTTACATACAATGAAAGGCAGAATCTTAACTGTACATTTGATGAGTTTTTTTAAATTTTTTTTTTTAATTTTATTTTTTGGGGGAGGAAGATCAGCCCTGAGCTAACATCCATGCTAATCCTCCTCTTTTTGCTGAGGAAGACCGCCTCTGAGCTAACATCTATTGCCAATCCTTCTCCTTTGGGCTTAGCGGTTGAGTGCGCGTGCTCCGCTGCTGGCGGCCCGGGTTCAGATCCCGGGCGCACACTGACGCACCGCTTCTCCGGCCATACTGGGGCCGCGTCCCACATGCAGCGGCTGGAAGGATGTGCAGCTATGACATACAACTATCTACTGGGGCTTTGGGGGGTGGTGGAAATAAATAAATAAATCTTTAAAAAAAAAAAAAAACTTGTGAGAGATATTGGTCTCAGTTTTCTTTTTTTTGTACTGCCTTTGTCTGGTTTTGGCGTCACAGTAAACAGGCCTCATAAAATGGGTTAGGATGTGCTCCTTCCTCTTCTATTTTTCTAGAAGGGACTTGTAGAAGTGATTTTTTTTTTTTGTGGTGACATTGTTTTATAACATTATATAAATTTCAGGTGTACATCATTCAATTTCGATTTCTGTGTAGATTACATCACGTTCACCACCCAACCTAATTACAATCCATCACCACACACGTGCCTAATCACCCCTGGTAACCACCAATCCACTCTGTCTCTATGTGTTTGTTGTTGTTAGAAGTGATGTTAATTCTTCTTTAAATATTTGATAGAATTCTCTAGTGAAACCGTCTTGGCCTGGAAATTTCTTTTTGAGGAGCTTTTTAATTAATGGTCATAGAGCTATTTAGATTATACATATTACCTTGGTTAAGGTTTGGTAGTTTGTGGTTTTTTGAAGAATTGGTCCGTTTCTGTAAGTTGTCAAATTTATGAGCATAAACTTGTTTGTAGCATTCCCTTATTAACATTTTAATGGCTGCAGTATCTTTGTACATGGTTTCTTTTAGCTCTTTGAGCATATTTAACATTGTTGATGTGAAGTCTTTGGCTAACAAGTCCATGGTCTGCGCTTGCTCAGGGAGAGTTCCTATTAGCTTTTTTCCCTGTGTATGGATCACACTTTCCTGTTTCTTGGCATGCCTTGTAATTTTTTCGTTGAGAACTGGACATAGACATTTTGAATATGTGGCGAGTCTAGAAATCAGATTCCTCCCCCTCCCCAGGGTGGCTGCTTGTTGTCATCATTGTTTGTTTGTTTAGTGACTTTTCTGAAATAATTTTGAAAAATCTGCAGTTTTTGTTATATGTGGTCACTGAAGTCACTGTGCTTTTAGCTTAGTGATCAGCTAGTGCTTTGTTTGACAGAGATTTACTTAAATACCTGGAACGTAAAGAAAAAACAAACTCCCAGTCTTTGCAGAAGGGCTCTCTGTATGTGGTGGGGCCCACCTTCAGCACTCTTCCAGGCGGTTTTCAAGTCTGCCTGTAGAATTTTTCAACACAAGCTTCACATTTCTCTAGTGATACCTGGTGTTTATGGTGTGGGCTAATTCAGGAGTTTTACATTATTTTAAACAAAATCAGAGGGTTTTTCTAAATAACTGCTTTGTGCTTGGCCCTGGGCCTCCCCACTTGACTTAGATCTTCCCTTTGTGCTGTTTCCCACAGAGAGTCTGCCTTTGCGGCTCTCTCAGCTGTATCTCCCTGTCCTTGTTACGTGACGCTTGTTGGTCAGGTGGTGGTGGCAGGTGGGGGAATAGGGACATCTCTGATGTTCTTATTAAAGCCTCTGTCTTAGGTGAACCTGGGTCTCAGGGTGAGGTCTTCACAAGAGTTCCCATCCCTCCTTCCTTTTTAATGCTGGGCCAGCGTGTATTCCTGCTCCTCCCCAACAACAGAGCTGTTGTTTTATTTTCCTGGCCTCTCCTCCCAGCTGCAGTGGGTTTCCACAGATGCTCTCTTGCTATGGTTTTTATTGCCCTCCCCCTGTAGACTAAGGCTTTTGTTCCTTAGGGGGATCAGAAGGACAGGTCTTTCTAGGTAGAGGTTTTCAGTGGCTGTTGGTTCCCTTTCCCAGTTGCAGAGGGTTTCTGCGAGTGTGCTTAGATAAGAGTTTTTGTTGCCCTTTCTCCTGCAGATCAAGGTTCTTGGTCTGTAGGGGAAATAGGGAAGATGGCTTGTGACTGCTCTTCTCCTCCCCAGCCAGCACCACAGGGGAAGGCTTTCTCAGATTCTTCCCATCCTTCCCTGTAAGCACCTGGTGGGTACTTGAAGGAAGAGCCTGATAGGAGGTATAGTTCTGGGGCCCCCAAGGGATTCACGTTCTTATCCTAGCCCATGTGCTGCGTGTAGCAATTTATTAAGGACTTTTAGCTGAGTTTTCTTATCAGTATTCAGTGGCTTATGTCGCAGGTAAGCGAATGCTGCGGTTCTGTTCTCCCTGCAAGCACCTTTCTCTGTCCAGATTTTGCATTACTTGATTGATCTGGGACCTCAGTTCTCTCATGGGTTTGTCTATTTAATTTGCAATTTGTCCATCTTTTTTCTTGTTGTAAGGGTGGGAGGATGCTCTTTTTATCTCCCTAGAAGGAGCTCTGAAACTGGAAGTTTTAAGGGTGGGAGGATGCTCTTTTTATCCCTCTAGAAGGAGCTCTGAAACTGAAAGTTTTAAAGTCCTAATTTTCCTACCATTTTTCTTCTTTTTATTGATTTAGGAAGCAGAAACTCAATATGAAGAGCAGATTGGTAAAATTATTGTGGAGACACAAGAGCTTAAATGGCAAAATGTGAGTATCTTTTCCCTCAGATTAGCATTTTTAGCATCTATTTAAAAATGTATTCTAATCCTTAATTGCAGAGTTAATTTTTAAATTTCTTAAACATATTCTGGGGGATTGTGCATCATTTTAAATGAAGTCTCAAGAAAATTCCAACTAAAACTGTTAATAACATTTGGGCTTTCAGAAAACGGAATTATTTTTTCAGGCTTTCTGGTAAGAAAATAGCTAAGGGTGACACTGAGAATAACTCTGAAAACTACTATGAACTATTTCATATCTGAGAAACATATTGTGTGTTATAGAGGAACCAAAATATTTTTTAAGAAGTGAAACCTCAGAATAGTACCATATTTTCCCAGGCTGTTGTTACATGCTGTAACCAAATATTAAAAAATAGGATCAGATCTGATTCTCTCTCTAGCCTCATCTATATACAAGCATTTTTGGTGGTGCTTTTTTCATGCCTTTCCACTAAAATAATCTTAACAGCTAAAAATTGAAAGCTTAATTACGTTGGCCCCTCTTCTCACTACTTGGCAATATTGAAACAGGAACTTGGAGATAACATATCAGAATCAGAACTAAAGTGACAGAGGAAAGACCAAACTAGAAACAATGGGAATTTTGAGGCCAGAAAGACCCACAAGGTCATGTAGAATATGGAAGTAAAACTAGAGTTGGATTGTCTGAGGCACAGGTCTGAAACAGAGACCTGTCTCTGGAGAGAAAAAACAGATAAACACCAAGTACAAATTGAAACTCCAAGCACATTTCCAAATGTAAAGTCATATCTTGTTTTTGGATAGAGAGAGTCAACAGTATAAAGTTATCAGAATCGTCGAGTTAATCAGTAAGTTTAATACAGTCCAATTTAAAATACCAAGAGCATGTTTGCCGTACTTAAGCTGGTTTCTAAGGTTTATGTGGAAATAAACATACAGGAGTGGCTGGGAAATTTTTGAAAAAGAAATTTGGTGTAGTGTACGTGAATAGATAGGTATTCCTTAGAACATGATATTATGAGTCCAGAAGTAGATCCAAATACATAACATAATTTAGTGAATGATAAAGGTGGCATTTAAAATCAATAGGGAAAAATAGATTATTCAAGAAATGGTATTAGAACTGAGTTCCAGCTGAAGCAAAATAAAGCCAGATTCCTACCTTTACAAACTTGTAGAAAAATAGGATCTTTCGTGTATTCTTGTTGGCAGTGTAAATTAGAAGTGTCTTGTTGAATTCCCCAAAATATCACCATACAACTTGTTAATAAAACAAATCTATGTTTATTAGAACTCATTGCAAGAAGTGAGAACACTACCTTGACAGGGTCTTAGTGTCTCAAAAGGGACAAGTCAGAATTGGAATATATAGAAGGTTGTGGGGTCTAGGCTCAAGTGGCTTCAGGAAGATGTTTTTTTCCCATTTTTTTTGTTGTGGTAAAATACACATAACATAAAATTTACCATCTTAACCATTTTTAGGTGTACAGTTCAGTGGTGTTAAATATGTTCATAATGTTGTTCTGCCATCACCACTATCCAGATGACTTTCTTTATCTTGTATGACTGAAACTCTATACCCATTCATTAAACAGTAACCCCCCATTACCTGCCTTCTCTCCAGCCCCTGGCAAACACCATTCTATTCTCTGTATGATTTTGATTACTCTGTGTTCCTCATATAAGTAAAATCATACAGTCTTTGTCCTTTTGTGACTGGCTTATTTCACTCAGCATAATATCCTCAAGGTTTATCCATTTTGTAGCATATGTCAGAATTTCCTTCCTTTTAAACGTTGAGTAATAATCGTTTATATGCTTATACCACATTTTGCTTATCCATTCATTCATAGATTAACACTTGAGTTGCTTCTATGTTTTAGCTATTGTGAATAATGCTGCTGTGAACATGGGTATACACATATTTGTTTGAGCCCCTGCTTTAATTTCTTTTCAGTATATATCCTGAAGTAGAATTGCTGGATCATATGGTAATTCTATTTTGAATGTTTTGAGGAACCTCCATACTGTTTTCCACAGTGGCTGTATCATTTTACATTTTCACCAAAAGTGCACAAGAATTCTCATTCCTACACATCCTCACCAACACTTATTTTCTGGTTTTTTTTGATAGTAGCCATCCCGATGGTTGTGAGGTGGTATCTCATTATAGTTTTGATTTGCATTTCCTTAATGATTAGTGATGTTGAGCATATTTTCATGTGCTTATTGACCATTTGTATATAGTCTTTGGAGAAATATCTGTTCAAGTCTTTTGCCCATTTTGAATCGAGTTGTTTGGTTTTTTTGTTGTTAAGTTTTAGGAGTTCTCTGTATATTCTGAATATTAATATCTTATCAGATATACGATTTGCAAATCCTTTCTCCTGTGAGTTGCCTTTTTACTTTGTTGATAGTGTCTTTTGATGCATAAAATTCTTAATTTTAATGAAGTCCAATTTGTCTATTTTTTCTTTTGTTGCTTGTGCCTTTGGTGTCATATCCAAGAAATCATTGCCAAATTCAATGTTGTGAAGATTTAACCCTGTGTTTTCTTCTAGGAGTTTTATAGTTTTAGGTCTTACATTTAGGTGTTTGATCCATTTTGAGTTAATTTTTGTAGATGATGAGGGTAAGGGTCCAGTTTGATTCTTTTGCATGTGTATATTCAGTTTTCCCAGCGCCACTAGTTGAAAAGACTGTCCTTTCCCGATTGAATGATCTTGGTATCCTTGTCAAAAATAATTTGACCATGTATGTGAAAGTTTCTTTCTGGGCTCTCTATTCTATTCCATTGGTCCATGTGTCTGTCTTTATGCCAGTACAACACTGTTTTGATTATTAGAGCTTTCTAGAAAGTTTTGAAATTAGGAAGTGTGAGTCTCCCAGCTTTGTTTTTCTTTTTTGAGATTGTTTGGCTATTTGGAGTTCCTTGAGATTCCATATGAATTTTAGGATGAATTTTTCCGTTTCTGCAAAAATGTTACTGGGATTTTGATAGGGTCTGCACTGAATCTGTAGCTGACTTTGAGTAGTATTGACATCTTAGTATAAAGTTTTCTAATCTATGAGCATAGGATGTGTTTCTACTTATTTATGTCTTTTTAAATTTCTTTCAGCAGCATTTTCTAGTTTTCATTGTACAAGTCTTTCATTTCCTTGGTTAAGTTAGTTACTAAGTATTTTATTCTTTTTGGTGCTGTTGTAAATGTAATTGTTTACTTAATTTCGTTTTCAGATTGTTCCTTTTTAATGTATAGAAATGCAACTTATTTTTGTGTGACTTTGTATACTGCTACTTTGCTGAACTCATTAGTTCTAACAACTTTTTTGTGGAATCTTTAAGGTTTTCTACATATAAGATCATATCTGCAAACAGATATAATTTTATTTCTTTCTTTCCAATTTGGACATCTTTTATTTCTTTTTCTTGCGTAATTGCTCTGGCTAGGACTTCCAGTACTATGTTGAATAGAAGTTGTGAAAGTGGGCATCCTTGCCTTGTTCCTGATCTTAGAGGAAAAGTTTTCAATCTTTTGCTATTGAATATGATGTTTGCTGTGGGTTTTTCATATATGGCTTTTATTATGTTGAGGTAGTTTCCTTCTGTTCCTAGTTTGTTGAGTCTTTTTATCATGAAAGAGTTTTGAGTTTTGTCAGATGCTTTTTTTGTAGCAATTGAGATGATCATATTTTTTTTCCCTTCATTCTGTTAATATAGTGTATTACATTGATCGATTTTTGTAGTTGAACCATCTTTTTATCTCAGCGATAAATCCCGCTTGGTCATGGTGTATGATCCTTTTAATATGCTGCTGAATTTGATTGCTAGTATTTTGATGAGGATTTTTGCATCAGTATTCATCAGGGGTATTGGTGTGTAGTATTATTCTCTTGACATGTCTTTGTCTGGCTTTGGTATCAAGGTAATACTGGCTTCCAAGCATGAATTAGGGAATGTTCCCTCCTATTCAAATTTTTGGAAAAGTTTGAGAAGGTTTGCTGTTAGTTCTTCTTTAAACATTTGGTAGAATTCATCAGTGAAGACTTCGGGTCTGGGGATTTTCTTTGTTGGGAGATTTTTGCTTACTGATTTAAACTCCTTACTAGTTATAGGTCTAGTCAGATTTTCTATTTCTTCGTAATTTGGTCTTGGTAGGTTTTGAGTTTCTAGGAATTATCCATCTCATTTAGGTTATCCAATTTGTTGGTGTACAATTGTTGTCATAGTACTCTCATAATTCTTATTAATTCTGCTGAATCAGTAGTTATGTCCCCACTTTCATTTCAGATTTTAGTAATTTGAGTCTTCTTTTTTTTCTTAGTCCATCTAGCTAAAGGCTTGTCAATTTTGTTGATCTTTTCAAAGAATCAACTTTAGTTTCACTGATTTTCTCTATTATTTTCCTATTTTCTATTTCATTTATTTCTGTTCTCATCTTTATTATTTCCTTCCTTCTGCTAGTTTTGGGTTTAGTTTGTTCTTCTCTTTTTAATTCCTTAAGATGTAAAGTTTGGTTGTTGATTTGAGATCTTTCTTGTTTTTTTAATGTAAACATTATAGCTATAAATTTCCCCCTTAGCACTGCTTTTGCTGTATCCCATAAGTTTTTGTATGTTGTATTTTTGTTTTCATTCATCTCTAAGTATTTTCTAATTTCCCTGGTGATTTATTCTTTGATCCATTGGTTGTTTAAGAGTTTGTTGTTTAATTTCCACAAATTAACTGTTTTTTCTTCTGTTATTAATTTCTAACTTCATCCCATTGTGGTTAGAGAAGATAGTTTGCATGATAGCTATCTTTTGAAGTCAACTGAGACTCAATTTTTGTGCCCTAACATATGATCTATGCTGGAAAGTGTCCCGTGTACACTTAAGAAAAATGTGTGTTCTGTTGTTTGGGGTTGGAATGTTCTGTATGTGTCTGTTAGATCGAGTTGGTTTATGGTGTTGTTCAAGTCCTCTGTTTCCTTATCTTCTGTCTGGTTGTTCTGTCTGTTATTGAGAGTGGGGTACTGAAGCCTCCAACTGTTATTATAGAGTCATGTATTTCTCCTTTCAGTTCTGTCCATTTTTGTAGTCCAGTTTTGTCATATATTTTGATGGTCTTTCATTAGCTGTGTAGATGTTTATAATTGTTCTATCTTCTTGCTGTACTGAACCTTTTTGAATATATAATGTCCTTCTTTGTCTCTTGTAAACTTTTTTTGATTTAAAGTCCATTTTCCATTGTGTCTTTTTTCTGTTTTTGGGTGTTATTTGCATGGAATATCTTTTTCCATCCTTTCACTTTTTTTTTTTTTTTTTGGTGAGGAAGATTGGCCCTGAGCTAACATCTGTTGCCGATCTTCCTCTTTTTGATTGAGGAAGATTGTTGCTGAGCTATCATCTGTGCCAGTCTTCTTCTGTTTTTTATATGTGGGATGCTGCCACAGCATGGCTTGATGAGTGGTGTGTAAGTCCACGCCTGGAATTTGAACCCACAAACCCTGGGCCACGGAAGTGGAGTGCACAAACTTAACTACTACGCCACTGGGCCGGCCCCACCATCCTTTCACTTTTAACCTGTCTGTTTCTTTGGATCTAAAGTGCATTTCTTGTAGACAGCATATAGTTGGATAATGTTTTTTATCCATTCTGCCATTCTTTGTCTTTTGATTAGAGAGTTTAATCTATTTACATTTAAATTCCCGATAAGGAGGGACTAACTTCTGTTATTGTGTTGTTTTTCATATGTCTTATGGCTTTTTTGTTTCTCATTTCCTGCATTACTGTTAACTTTTGTGTTTGTTGGTTTTTTGTAGTGTAACATTTGAATTCTGTTCTCATTTCCTTTTATGTATATTGTATAGCTATTTTTTTTTACTAAGGGGATTCAAGTTACCAAGGGGATTGCAGTTAGCATCTATCCTAACGCCCTGATTTGAATTTATACCAGCTTAACATTAATAACATAAAAGAACTCTGTTACTTTATAGCTCCATCCACACCCTTTCACTTGCTGATATTACAAAATTACATGCTGTTTTTTTTTTTACATTACAATCTTTATATATTGTATGCCCAAAAGCATAAACTAATAATTTTAAAAAATGTGTTAGTCTCTTAAATTATGTAAAAAACAAAATGTGAAGTTACACACCAAAGTTTTCATAATACTAGCTTTTAGTTTAATAATTGTTTTTTTTTTAATTTATTAGTTTCTTAAACCATGTAGAAAACAAAGAGTGGGGTTACAAACCATTGTTAGAATAATATTGGCTGTTATAGTTGCCCGTGTAGTTACCTTTACTGAAATCTATTTCTTCATACAGCTTTGAGTTACTATCTCGTGTCCTTTCATTTCAACCTGCAGGACTCCTTTTGTCATTTCTTGGAGGGTAGGCCTAATGGTAACGAACTCTCTCACTTTTGTTTATCTGGATTTTAGATCATGTAGAGGAAAGGCAATTTATATCAGTTGGAGATAAGACTATGAAGCATATTTCATGAGTTCCCTGGAATACTTTGCCAGGTTTGTCTGACATAAGGAAATGTCCAAAATCATGGGGAGGAGTAGCCAGCTTCAAGTGGCAACCTCTAGCAAGTGTATATGATGGAAGTCAATGAGTGTAGGAGAGTGTGGACTTCATGGTCTTGAGAGTTAGAGGTAAACTGCTTGGTCATGGAGGTTCAAGTGTCAGATTTAGTATGCCATTATCTCTCTCTATTTTTCCTCAAGATTGAGGATGATTAGGGCAATAAAGTTTCTAAATAAATGACAAGGCTCCGCACAGTTCTCTAATAACAGTCACAGTAAAATGAGTGCCTGTCACTGGAGATGCTCAGACTGGGAACACAAAATCAAGTTATTTTCTCTACTCTCATAATTGTAGCTCTCTGGCAAGAAAAAGTTTCAGTCCATCCAGAGAAGTAGCAAGCAATGATCAGAACAAATTCAGAACCCAGTGCATGGGTTAATTTTAGGAAATCCATTTGGACATGTTCAGTGGGATCCTGAAGCTTGGGTTTACAAGGATAACAGTTTTTACCAGGATTGTGCTGGAGACAGATGAGATGTGCGCCAGAGACATTCTTAGCAATCCTTGTAAAATTTTCTCACCAATGCTAATTGAGTATAGCTTTCAGCATGTCCTTGCTCTGATGGGTATTTTCTTGTAAAAATTTTTGCAAAGTTCCATTGAGGTTCTCTGGTGCCACCAGGGGTCTGTCCTGAAAGTACCAGAGATTATTTTATAATTTGCAACCATGTATTTTTTTCAAACTCTGGAGCCAGTTGTGGGTATTCCAAAATAGCATTTTGGAATCTCTACAAACATTTGGCTTTTTGGAGTATCCTGGGGGCCAGGACCTGACTGAGGGCTGCCTGTGTGTCATAAAGATAAACAAGGACATTTCCTTTAGCCTTCGTGTTATCCCTTTTAGTAGGGCTATATGATAGCTACCTCCTTAGGAAGCACTAGAACACTTAAAACTGTGGCCATTTTACATTGGGATTTCTACTGAGGTCAGAAACTTTCATTGTTTCTACAGTATTCCAGAATCATGGACTACTCCAAAAGGCATATCCTGATATTAGTGTTGTGTTAACTCTCTTATCTCTTGAAAATTGGCAGGCTCTGCTAAGTGGGATAAGTTCTGTCATCTGGGACGATTTTACCTCTGTCGAGGAGTCATATTTTAGGAGTCAGTTGAGACTGTTGCAATGTATTCTGCCTGATGTTTTCCCATTTCAGTTTCAAAAAATGATCCATCAACAAATAAGATTAAACCTAGGTTTTCTAGGAGGAGTTTCTAACAGATTTGTTTGAGGCATAGTCAGTGCTTGGCAGAGGCTAGATCTCATAGAATTCCCTTTCTTTGGGTAATGGGAAAAGAGTAGCAGGCTTTAAAGTATAGCACTGAGTGGGAATACATGAGAGAGAAAGTAATAAAAGTTCATAGGAGGTAAGCCTGTTTGCTGAGAAATGTGTTTTCAGTAAGCAAAAGGATTGTACATTATACAGAACCATCAAGTTTAAACAAGATCTTGAAACCAAATCAATAGAGGCCTCTACTAGTTTGGCTACTGCTAATATTGTCCTTAGATAAGGAGTAGGCTTTTGCCATTGGGTCTAGGGGAAGATTGTGGTAGTATTCCGTTAGAGTATTAAGGGCTTGTCTACATTGCTCAGGTACAAATAGGTAGAAAGCTTTATGACAATTAGGAAGGCTCCAGGAGCGGGGTGGGGCATGACTGTTGAAGAGTTATTTATTTATTTATTTATTTTGTGAGGAAGATCAGCCCTGAGCTAACATCCATGCTAATCCTCCTCTTTTTTTGCTGAGGAAGACCGGCTCTGAGCTAACATCTATTGCCAATCCTCCTCCTTTTTTTTTCCCCAAAGCCCCAGTAGATAGTTGTATGTCATAGTTGCACATCCTTCTAGTTGCTGTATGTGGGACGTGGCCTCAGCATGGCCAGAGAAGCGGTACATCAGTGCGCGCCCAGGATCTGAACCTGGGCCGCCAGTAGCGGAGCGCGAGCACTTAACCGCTAAGCCATGGGCTGCCCCCTGTTTGTTTTTTAAATTGTTTTTTGGTGAGAGAAAGTTGGCTCTGAGCTAACATCTGTTGCCAATTTTCCTCTTTTTGCTGAGGAAGATTGCCCCTGGGCTAATGTCCATACCCATCTTCTTCTGCTTTGTATGTGGGACGCCTGCCACAATGTGACTTGATGAGTGGTGTGTAGGTCTGCGCCCAGGATCCGAACCCTCGAACTCCGGGCTGCTGAAGCAGAGCGCAAGAACTTAACCATTACACCACCAGGCCGGGCCAGAAGAGTTATTTTTAAATCAAAGAATTCTTATTCATGTTTAAGTTCCTAAGGGAGAGGTTCCATTATTGAGGACTTAAATTATATAGAGACGTGTCAGTTTCAGAGATTTGCAACCCAATGTCTGCAGTAGCCAGTGCAATCCAGAAAATTTCTTAATTGTCTCTTAGAAACCACCCTTGGAAAGTATTGAATGGCTTATTATTTATCAGGAATGATAGATTTACCTCTTTGGGATACATCATACCCTAAATAACGTACTTTATTATGACAAAATTCTAAACTTTCTTTGGAATTTTCATGTCTTTTCGGAGCTAAAACAGTACATAGATAACTGGAGTCAGTCTTAGAGCCCACCTCATCTGTAGAACATAGCAAAAACTTGCCCGCATATTGTGTAAGTGTAGAGTTACAGGGAAATTTAAGGTCCTTAAGGTTCCGCATTAAACCCCTGAGGGATAGGTAAATTGTCAACTTTCCCGGGACAAAACAGACAGGTGAAACTAACTTGATCTAAAGAGACAGTATAGAAAGCAGAGCACATATTTATAGTGGTAAAATATGTAGAGTCAAGTGGCACTGAAGATAAAATAGTATTTGGGCTAAGTATTACAAAGAATTGGGGCAATGGTTATTTTATTTATGGCCTTAACGTCTCGAACAAATCTTTATTTTCACCCAGTTTCTTGACTGGGGAAGAACAGTGTTTAAAGACTGATAAAGGGTGACTCATCCTTTTTATATTAGGCTTTTGGACTACAGTCATGTGTTGCTTAACGACAGGGATACATTCTGAGAAATGCATTGTTAGGCAATTTTGTCATTGTGCGAACACCATAGAGTGCACTTACACAAACCTAAATGGTACAGCCTGCTATGCACCTGGGCTATATGGTACTAATCTTATGGGACCACTGTTGTATATGCAGTTTGTTGCTGACCAAAATATTGTTACGTGGCCCATGACCGTATTGGCTTTAGTTCTTCTTAGCTTCTGGTTTTAGAGGTATTGTGTAAAGTTAGGTAGAGGTTTAGATGGGTCAGTCTGAACCTTGCTTCCAATATTAGTAAGACACTTTGTCCAGAAAGAGTGCCACTTCATGGAGATCTTCAATTTGGTTTGATCCCATACAAAGGTACAAGTAAGTCAATATCCAAATTAGCTATGATCTGATTATGAATAGAAAAATCCTCAGAGATCTCAAAAAAAATTAGGAAAGAATTTAATTTTGCAATTCTGTTTATATAGTAGATCCCTATCTCTTAAGTTAATGGGTATGGTGTCATAAAGGAGAAAATACTGTTCCTCACTTGAGGATCCAAGGATAACACTTACAGGCTGAAACAGGGGGGTGTATCTCTGGATTTTTAGATACCTGCTATCTGGATAGCTCATTGACTCTGAGAGTTACGTGATGATGTCAGGGTTTATGGTATGAATAGAAAATTTTCATGGTTTCTTTTAATATTTAGAGAAATTTCTCTTTGCAAGTTTGAGGATAAAATGCGAAGTTGGGTGCATGATTTCCCCTCAGGGCAGTGTCATTGATCTACTGCTTGATTTTTTTCCCTTCATTTTCTTAGCTAGTTTAGGACAGGCTTTTTTCAGTGTCCTTTCTGCTTATAATAAGTATCTCCAAGTGTCTTGTACCAAGAGACTCACTCCTCCAGTGAGTGTAAGGCCGTCATCTGTAAGACCCCAGTTTATTCTGCTTTTGTTCTAAGACTTTTTGAAGGTCTGGATTTGGAGACCCCTAGTAATGGGTCTATTTCCCATGCCAGTTTATTAAATCTTCTATTTCTGGATTTAAGGCTGTTCACAGAAAGTGAGGAGAGAGCTGGAAGTCACATGTGCTTCAGAATTCAGTCCTTAAAGAACCTATCCCTGAGGTATCTAATAAACTCGTTCTTTCCTTGCTTACAGGAGTGGATTAGGTCTAATTTATTTTCACAGGAAAAACTTTGGGCAATCACCTCTGAAAGCTTTTGTCCAACATCTACAGCTTTTCTAAATCTGTCTAACTTCCTGTGCAGTTTGGGATTTCCTAAGTTATTCTTGGGATCTTCTCACCTTGCCTTTTCCATTCAATTTTTTTTTTGCATCTGAGAATATGAACCAGTTGATACAGATCTGGGAACTGGCAGTATTATTTTTTAAAATTAGCTGTGGGAATTGAAGTATTTTAAAGTAATTGCTAACCAGGAAAAATAAGACTTTGTATGAGAATAGAAATGTAATCATGGTATACTGTATGGCTCAGCATTAAATAAAAATTGCATAGTCGTAATAGTATAAATACTGACTATTGATTTAAGCCACAATTTTTATATAATTTTGTTGGAAAAATAGAGGGAGGAGTTGTAGGGTAATGGTTGTAGAAGAAAGCTGAATTCCCAACTGTCATATTAGGAGGTCAGTAGATAAATTTTTTAAATTGACAAATCAATGTATATTTAGAAACATGGAGTTAAAAACAGACATTTGAAAGTGCTTGCCACTTTTAGATCTATTTTTTAAAATTATAAAATTATTTGATAAAAATAGAAGAAAAATTTTAAAGTTGTCTTGAATCTAAAGGACAGAACATACAACCTCTACCAAAAAAGGGGGAAGAAATGGAATCGTGTTTTTTTTAAAAAATGCCCTATGGTAGTTTTGGTTTTGTAAAAAAAATTATTTCAATGAATTTAAAGAATCATGTGTTGCTTTGTGAACATTTGTGCCTAGATAATAAAATGGGTTTCTTTGGAAACTCTAAGACTATAATTTGCTTGTGTACTACTCTGTTAATTTTAATAACTTTTGATGAAAGATATTTTCTTGAAGAAAGCTTTGGAACAATCCATGTTCAGAGTTTAAAAATTTAAAAAGCAGTGTATTTTATCATGAAGAAACAACTGGAAGCAATTTTATTGTATGCTGATTCCATGACAGTTAAAAAATCATAAAATTGGTTTAGAAGTTGCATTTCAAGAGCATAAAAGAATGTATACAAATATATTTAATTTTTATTTAAATTGTTAATTAAAATTTAAAACTGAAAGTTGCTGGAATTTGTTTTAACTTTTCATAATTTTTAAAATAGGAAACTCTTCAGAATCAAAAGGAAACATTAGCAAAGCAACACAAAGAAGCAATGGCAGTTTTTAAAAAGCAGGTAATTTCATAAGGATAGACAAACACTACAGTTTTAATTATTGCACTTTTCTCCCCTCTTATATGAATATTTTCACGAGTTGTTCTCCGTATTCACTGAAGATGAAAAGGATATTATTGGTAGTAGAAAATGAATAAAGTTATTTTGAATCACAACTCATAAAAAATGTGCAATATAGTAGAATGAGTTAGTTAAGGAGAGAAATTGCTAAAACTATGTTCTTCAAGATGTGTTTTCATCTGTCCTAAATAAATCAGGTTAGTGATGTGTGTGTTCTTGTTCTTTCTCTGCCTTCTCCCCTTTCTCTCTTTGATGACAGTATCCTAAGATCTTAACCTTTTCCACATTACTGCTTTACCCAAGCCGGAATTATAACACTGATGAAAAGCTGAGGCAAGTAGGGAGATGTAAAGGATGAGGAGATGTGAATTATCATCCCCGTAAATATTAACTGAAGCCTCCTTAAATATTAACTGTCAGCAACTAAGAAAGAGTAGTAGAAAAATAGAAAAAAAGAAAAGAAAAATATTTTAAAGAAATGGATAGCAACTCGTTCAGTTATTTTAAATTCTATAGCTCTTCTTTACTACCTCAAATTTCTCTTCAGTCCCTAGTTAGAAAATGTATGAAATGTGCTCATGGAAAACATCCTCTGGAAGTGTTTCCTCTTATAGTCATCTCAATGTCACCATTTTTTCTTCCTTTTTCCTTCCCTCTTTTTTGTCTTCATCTCCATACAAGTGTGTGTGTTTAGAAAGAGAAATGTATAGAAGGAAATAAACCTATATAACGTAAATCACTAGTAGGTTAAAGTTATTGGCAATTTATACTGTAGTGTGGATTTGTTTAAGCAGACGATAAACTTGGTTTCTTTTAGTCTGAGATTTGTCTCATCAAAGTTATGGGAGTTTTAATTGAAGAGTAAGGAAGCAGAATCCAAATATACAGCCTAGTATTCTCTAGGAGAGACCAAGTCTATGTTTCTGTTATCACAAGGGACTTTGGGCAAGATAAGAATATTTAGGTATTTGAAGGGTAGAGGAGAAAGTGTGCTTGGGTCCTTTTTTTTTCTTGTTTTTTTTTTGTTTGTTTTCTTTTTTTTAAAGAAAGGATTCTTGAATCTAAGTGAGGAATATGGAAAATGAAATGGAGAAGTTCCAAAGAAAAACTTTGTTTCTTGACAACTTTGCCTAGTATCCTTGTGTTGCTTGGAATATTTAATTAGTTTTCTTTGACATGTTCATTTTTTTTTTTCTGTTTTAAAATGCCATTATTTATTTATTAGATTGCCACATGCATTTTTAAAAAAATTTCAGAGTATACTGTCAATGCAAATACCAATGATATCGTTTTTATGTGTGCCTTCAGAAAATGTTATATGTTATTATTTGTGAGTAGATGGCAAAATATTGAAACATTTAAAAAAAAAAAACCTTTTGGAGAGAAAAACTGAACTTTCAGGGATGATTGGTGTCTCTAATCAGTGTGATTAAATTGTTCATTTCCTTTGGTGACTGGCTTTTACCCCCTTTTATATCTTTTATTATTTTCTCAATGTAAAAGTAGCATATTCACATTATATTAAGTTCAAACAATATAGAATGTAAAATATTTCTATAGTCTTACTGACCAGTGTAAATCACTGTTAACAGTTTACTTACCTGTATTTTAATTTTTAAAATTGTTTATCAGTTGCAAATGAAGATGTGTACCTTGGAAGAAGAAAAGGTATTTGTTAATTTTTTATTAATTTAAAGCATACTTAAATGCATTTAATTATCAGTCCACTATAATGGAAGGAGCATTATTAGTAAGCTAATGGAGATTGTTAATTGCTTAAAATCTTAGAAGCAGAAAGGACCTAAGGGAATTATGTTACTTAACCACTATTGTTTTACACATGAGAGTACTGAGGCCCAGTAAGATTAAATGACTTGCTGAAGCTCCCATTTTGAAGTGGCACAGTTGGGACTAGAACCCAGATCTTTTCAGCCCCCAAATTAATGCTCTTTCCACTCTACTGCAATGTTTCTATCAAGTATAAAATATTTTTAGTAGTTTTTCAATGTAATTACCTTCTTTAAAAAACATTAAAATGATTTGCATCTGGGTGCAGACAAACTGGAAAAGGACACAACTCCGAACAATCCTAGAAATTCATCTGCATTAAATATTTTTTCTAGCTATTTAATAGTTAATACATGGTTTTATCATATTAAAGGACATATTGTTTATATTAATAATTTATAGTTTTTTAATTTTAGCAAAAGGCTTTCTTTTAAAAGTTCTCCCATATCTTTATATTTATAAGACAAATGTACTTGTATCTTACTAATTAGAGTATATTTATTCTAATAATTTTATTTTATTTATTTTTCCCCCAAAGCCCCAGTAGATAGTTGTATGTCATAGCTGCACATCCTTGTAGCTGCTGTATGTGGGACGCGGCCTCAGCATGGCCGGAGAAGCGGTGCATCAGTGCGCGCCCGGGATCCGAACCCAGGCCGCCAGCAGCGGAGTGCGAGCACTTAACCTCTAAGCCACGGGGCCGGCCCATAGAGTATATTGATTCTAGCTATATGAATTAAATATTTAATTATATAGTGTCCATAAGTTATCAGAAATGCTCTACTGATAAAATGATTTGTTGTTATAATAAGATTTTCCATTTCATGATATTTGTGATCTTATATGGCCTGGTTGTAGTTTTATGATAGTTTGAAGTCATTAGAAATGTAAGTTGTAGTGCAGATACAAGTTTAAAGCCTGCGAAGTATTAGGTTTAAAGTAGAGAGTTTGGTCCTTGAGCTCTTCTATTTTCCCCATAAATAATGTCATTTACATGGGAAAGTACTGAAATAATTTTTTACTTAAAGGGAAAATATCAACTTGCTACAGAAATAAAAGAAAAAGAAATAGAAGGATTGAAGGAAACATTAAAAGCGCTACAGGTAAAGTAACTTAGTATTGCTTAAAAAGTAATGTGGTATTTTAGTGTTGTATCAGTAAAACACCATTAAACACGTAAGCTAGCAAAGCAGACAAAAATTCATATATCATATGGTATACAATTTAGTACATTTTTCCTGAAAGCCTTGACTTTCAAATTAGGATTTTTGCTTCATCTTTTATTTAAAAAAGAAATATTAAAATAACTTTGATTATTCTTACAGTAATGTAATTAGATATATATTATTTTTAACATTTTATAGATGAGGAAAACAAGTCAGGCCTGTATATTATAACTGATTTACCATGTCTGTAAAAATTAAAATAGCATTAATTGAGTCATTATTATTTGCTAAGTACTGTGCTTATTTTCTGCAAATACGAAAATGAAGAAAATATCACTTTTGCCTTTAAGTTGTTCTCGGTGTTGTAGAGAATGCAAAGGTATACAACTAAGGATGATTCATTTAATGTATATTTATTGAAGATCTGTGTGCCAAGCACTGTTCTAAGCACTGGGGATACAGCAATGAATGAAAAGGACAAAAATCTCTGCCCTTGTGGAGCTTACTTTCTAGTGAGGAAGACGGACAATAAAATGAGATAAAGAGTAAAATAAAGATTGTTGGGGGAGAAGATATTCCATGATTTCAAAGTATTACCCTATAGATGACATTAATTACAAAGAGCAAAATATATTTTTACAGTAGAAGGATCCTGACGGTCACTCTGTTGACCAGGAGTTTCACACCGTAGTGTGAATTTGTTTAAGCAGATGATAAACTTTCCTCCTTTAGTCTGATTAAGATAGTATAAGGGTTCCCCTTTCTCCACATCCTCACCAACTCTTGTTGTCTCTTCTGTTTTTGATCATAGCCATTCTAATAGATGTGAGGAGATACCTCCTTTGGGGTTTGGTTTGCGTTTCTCTGATGATTAGTGATGGTGAGCACATTTTTATATACCTATTGGCCATTAGTATGTCTTTTGAGAAATGGCTGTTCAGGTCCTCAGCCCATTTTTTTAGTTGGATTATTTGTTTTTTTACTGTTGAGTGTATGAGTTTCTCATATATTTTGGATATTAACCATTAATCAGATAGATGGTTTGTGAATCTTTCTCCCATTCTGTAGGTTGCCTTTTCACTCTGTTGAGTATTTCCTTTGCTGTGCAGAAGCTTTTTAGTTTTATGTAATCCCATTTGTCTATTTTTGGTTTTGTTGCCTGTGCTTTTGGTGTTATATCCAAAAAAATCATTGCTTAGACTAATGTCAAGATGCTCTTTCCCTGTGTTTTTCTTTGAGTAGTTTTATGGTTTCAGGTGTTTTTATTTAAGTCTTTAATCCATTTTGAGTTGATTTTTGTATGTGGTATGAGATTTTGTATGTGGTGTGAGATAAGGGTCCAGTTTCATTCTTCTGCATGTGGCTATCCAGTTTTTCCAACACTATTTATTGTAGATTATCCTTTCTGCATTATTTATTCTTGGCACCCTTGTCGAAGATCAGTTGGCCATAGATGCACGGATTTATTTCTGGGCTGTCTATTCTGTTCCATTGGCCAATATGTCTGTTTTTATGCTGGTACCATACTGTTTTGATTACTGTAGCTTTGAAATATATTTTGAAATTGGGAAGCATGATATCTCCAGCTTGGTTCATCTTCCTCAAGATTGCTTTGGCTATTCAGGGTCTTTTTTGGTTCCACATGAATTTTAGGATTACTTTTTCTATTTCTGTAGAGATTGACATTGTGATTTTGATAGGGATTGCACTGAATCTATAGATTACTTTGGGTAATATGGACATTTAAACAACATTAATTCTTCCATCCATGAACACAGGATGTCTTTCCATTTATCTGTGTCTTTTTAAATTTTCTTCATCAATGTTTTATAATATTCACTGTACAAATCTTTTACCACTTTGGTTACATTTGTTCCTAAATGTTTTATTCTTTTCATTGCTATCATTAATGGGATTGTTTTCTTAATTTCCTTTTTGGATAGTTTGTGTATAGAAATGTGGCTGATTTTTATATGTTGATTTTGTATCCTGCAACTTTACTGAGTTCATTTATTAGTTCTAATAGTTTTTTTGTTGAATCTTTAGAGTTTTCTGCATATCTGATCATGTCATCTTCAAACAAAGATAATTTTACTTTTTTCTTTCTGATTTGGATGGCTTTTATTTCTTTTTCTTGTCTAATTGCTCTGGCTAGGACTTCCAGTACTGTGTTGAATAGAAGTGGTGAGAATGGGCACCCTTGCGTTATACTGGATTGATTATGATATTCGTTGTGAGCTTTTTGTATATGGCCTGTATTGTGTTGAGGTAAGTTCCTTGTATACGTATTTTGTTGAGAGTTTTTATCATGAATGGATGTTGAATTTTGTCAAATGCTTTTTCCATTGAGATGAACATATGGTTTTTTTCTTTCATTCTTTTAATGTGGTGTATCACATTGATTGATTTGCACCATCCTTGGACCAAGGATTCTTGGACCATCCTTGCAGCCCGGGGATAAATCCCACTTGGTTATGGTGTATGATCCTTTTAATGTGCTGTTAAATTCCATTTGCTAGAATTTTATTGAGGATTTTTGCATTTATGTTCATCAGGGATATTGGCCTGTAGTTTTTTTCTTGTGGTGTCTTTGTCTGGCTTTGGTATCAGACTGATGCTGGCCTCATAAAATGAGTTTGGAAGTGTTCCCTCTTCTGTATTTTGGAAGAATTTAAGAAGGATTGATATTAATTCTTCTTTGAATGTTTGGTAAAATTCATCCATGAAGCCATCTGGTCCTGGGCTTTTCTTTGTTGGGAGGTTTTAGATTACTGATTCAATCTCCTTATTTATTATTGGTATGATCAGGCTTTCTATTTCATCTTTTTTCAGTTTTGGTAGGTTGTATATTTCTAGGAATTTATCCATTTCCTTTAGGTTATCCAATTTGTTGGCATATAATTGTTCATAATAGTCTCATATGATCCTTTTTATTTCTGAATTTGTTGGTGTATAATTGTTCATAATAGTCTCTTATGGTCCTTTTTATTCCTGATACATCCATTGTAATGTCTCCTTTTCATTTCTGATTTTATTTATTTGGATCTTCTCTCTTTTTCTTAGTCTAGCTAAGGGTTTGTTGATTTTGTTTATCCTTCCAAAAAACCCACTTGTAATTTTGTTGATTTTTTTTCCCATTGTTTTTCTATTCACTATTTGATTTTTTTCTATTCTAATCATTATTATTTTCTTCCTTCTGCTGATTTTGGACTTAGTTTTTTTTTTTTTTTGGTGAGGAAGATTAGCCCTGGGCTAACATCTGTTGCCAATCTTCCTCTTTTTGCTGAGGAAGATTGGCCCTGGGCTAACATCCATGCCCATCTTCCTCTACTTTATACATGGGATGCCTGCCACAGCATGGCTTGATAAGCAGTGCATAGGTCCGTGCCCAGGATCTGAACCTGTGAACCCTGGGCCATCAGAGCAGGGTGCATGAACTTAACCACTACGCTACTGGGCTGGCCTGGATTTTGGACTTAGTTTGTTCCTCTTTTTCTAGTTCTTTGAGATGTAAAGTTAGGTTGTTTATTTGAGATATTTCTTTTTTTCAATGTAGGCACTTATCACTATAAAATTCCCTGTTAGTACTGCTTTTGGTACATCCCATTAGTTTTGGTCTGTTGTGTTATCATTTTCATTTGTCTTGAGAGACTTTTTTTTTTAAATTAATTTCCCAGTTGTTTTTTCCTTTTTTTAAAAGAATTTTATTTATTTATTTTGAGGAAGATTGGCCCTGAGATAACATCTGTTGCCAGTCTTCCTCCTTTTTTCCTTTTTTTCCCCAAAGCCCCAGTAGATAGTTGTATGTCATAGTTGTACATCCTTCTAGTTGCTGTATGTGGGACGCCACCTCAGCATGGCTTGATAAGCACTGCGTAGGTCCATGCCCAGGATCTGAACCGGTGAACCCTGGGCTGCTGAAGTGGAGTGCGCAAACTTAACCACTACGCCACCGGGCTGGCCCCTTGAGATACTTTTTAAATTCTCTTCTTTTTGACACAATAATTGTTCAAGTGTGTGTTGTTGTTTAGTTTCCACATATTTGTTAATTTTCCTGTTTTTGTTTTTTTACTCTTATTGACTTCTAGTTTCACTCCACCATGGTCAGAAAAGATACTTGGAATGATTTCTGTCTTAAGTTTGGTAAGACTTTTTTTGTGACCTAACATATGATTTATCCTGGAGAATGTTCCATGTTTGCTTGAGAACAATGCGTATTCTTCTGTTGGTTGAGAAGTTCTGTATGTGTCTTTTAGGTTCCTTTGATCTATAGTGATGTTCAAGTCAGCTCTTTGTTTATTGATTTTCTTTCTGGATGTTCTGCCTGTTATTGAGAGTACAGTATTGAAGTCTCCTACTATTATTGTATTTCTGTCAATTTTTCCCTTCAGATCTGTGGATATTTGCTTTAGATATTTAGGTGTTCAGATGTTGGGTGCATATATATTATAATTGTTATATCTTCCTGTTTAATTGACTCTTTAACATTATATAACAACCTTCTTTGTCTCTAGAGATAGTTTTGATTTAAAGTCTATTTTGTCTGATATAAGTATAACCACCCCGCTTTCTTTTGGTTACTGTTTGGTATATCTTTTCCATCCCTTTACTTTCAGCCTATGTATGTCCTTAAATCTAAAGTCAGTTTCTCGTAAATAGTATATCACAGTATTTTGTTTTTTTATCCATTTAGCCACTCTGTGCCTTTTGATTGGAGAGTTTAATCCATTTACAGTTAAAGTAATTATTGATAGGTGTGGAATTACTATTGTCATTTTGTTAATTGTTTTCTGTCTCTTTTACAGTTGTTTTGTACATCTCTTCCTCTCTTGTTGTCTTCCTTTGTTATTTGATGTTTTTTGTAGTGATTTTCTTTGATTCTTTTCTCTTTATCTTTTGTGTATCTCTTATAGGTTTTTATCTTTATTGTTATCTCAAGTCTTGCATAAAGTATCTTGTAGTTATGTCTATTTTAAGTTGATAACTTCAGTTGCATACAAAAGCAGTACACTTTTACTACCCCCTACCTTGTGATAATTATCCATTAATAAATTTTTGTCTTTTAACTTATTTTATATTAGGGTTAAAAGTAATTTATGCACTACCATTATAGTCTTACATTATTCTCTATTTATTCATATGTTTACCTTTGCCAGTGAGAATTGCTTTCATATGCTTTTGCATTGCTGTCTGGCATATTTTTGTTTCAATTTGAAGAACTTCCTTAAGTATTTCTTATAGGGCAATTCAAGTGGTGACTGACTCCCTCAGCTTTTGTCTGGGAAAGACTTTATCTCTCCTTCATTTTTTAAATGATAGTTTTCTGGGTATAGTATTCTTCGTTGGCAGTTGTTTTTCTTTTAGTACTTTGAATGTGTCATCCCCCTCTCTCCTGGCCTGCAAGGTTTCTGCTGAGAAATTGCAAATAACCTTGTAGGGGTTCCCTTATATGTGACAAGTTGCTTTTCTCTTGCTACTGTCCAAATTCTCTCTTTGTCCTTTTATCCTGTTTGGGGTCCTTTGAGCCTTGTGAATGTGGATGTCCATTTCCAACCCAACATTTGTGATGTTTTCAGCCATTATTTCTTTAAGTCTTCCCTTTTCTCTCTTTTTTTTTTTAATTTTTTGTTTATTGCAGTAACATTGGTTTATAACATTGTAAAAATTTCAGGTGTACATCATTGTACTTCTATTTCTGCATGGACTACATCATGTTCACCACCAAAATACTAATTACAACCCATCACCACACACATGTGCCAAATTATCCCTTTCACCCTCCTCCCTCCCCCCTTCCCCTCTGGTAACCACCAATCCACTCTCTGTCCCTATGTGTTTGTTTATTGTTGTTATTATCTACTACTTAATGAAGGAAATCATACGGTATTTGACCTTCTCCCTCTGACTTATTTCACTTTGCATTATACCCTCAATGTCCATCCATGTTGTCACAAATGGCTGGATTTCATCGTTTCTTATGGCTGAGTAGTATTCCATTGTGTATATATACCACAGCTTCTTTATCCATTCGTCCCTTGATGGGCACTTAGGTTGCTTCCAAGTCTTGGCTATTGTGAATAACGCTGCAATGAACACAGGGGTGCATGTACCTTTGCAAATTGGTGTTTTCAAGTTCTTTGGATAAATACCCAGCAGTGGAATAGCTGGATCATATGGTAGTTCTATCCTTGATTTTTTGAGGAATCTCCATACTGTTTTCCATAGTGGCTGCACCAGTTTGCACTCCCACCAGCAGTGTATGAGAGTTCACTTCTCTCCACATCCTCTCCAACACATGTTGTTTCCTGTCTTGTTAATTATAGCCATTCTGACGGGCGTGAGGTGATACCTCATTGTAGTTTTGATTTGCATTTCCCTGATAGTTAGGGATTTTGAACATCTTTTCATGTGTCTGTTGGCCATCTGTATATCTTCTTTGGAGAAATGTCTGTTCAGGTCTTTTGCCCATTTTTTAATTGGGTTGGTAGTTTTTTTGTTGTTGAGATGCATGAGTTCTTTATATATTTTGGAGATTAAGCCCTTATCAGATGTATGGTTTGCAAATATCTTCTTCCAATTGTTAGGTTGTCTTTTCGTTTTGTTGATGGTTTCCTTTGCTGCGCAGAAGCTTTTTAGTTTGATGTAGTCCCATTTGTTTATTTTTTCTATTGTTTCTCTTGCCCGGTCAGATGTGGTGTTTGAAAAGATGTTGCTAAGACCGATGTGGAAGAGTGAACTGCCTATGTTTTCTTCTAGAAGTTTCATAGTTTCAGGTCTTACATTCAAGTCTTTAATCCATTTGGAGTTAATTTTTGTGCATGGTGTAAGGTAAGGGTCTACTTTCATTTTTTTGCATGTGGCTGTCCAGTTTTCCCAACACCATTTGTTGAAGAGACTTTCTTTTCCCCATTGTATGTTCTTGGCTCCTTTGTCAAAGATTAGCTGTCCATAGATGTGTGGGTTTATTTCTGGGCTTTCGATTCTATTCCATTGATCTGTGTGTCTGTTTTTGTGCCAGTACCATGCTGTTGTGGTTACTATAGCTTTGTAGTATATTTTGAAATCAGGGAGTGTGATACCTCCAGCTTTGTTCTTTTTTCTCAGGATTCCTTTAGCTATTCGGGGTCTTTTGTTATTCCATATAAATTTTAGGATTCTTTGTTCTATTTCTGTGAAAAATGTTGTTGGAACTTTGATAGGGATTGCATTGAATCTATAGATGGCTTTAGGAAGTATGGCCATCTTAACTATGTTAATTCTTCCAATCCAAGAGCACGGAATATCTTTCCATTTCTTTGTGTCGTCTTCAATTTCTTTCAGAAATGTTTTATAGTTTTCGGTGTACAGATCTTTCACCTCTTTGGTTAAGTTTATACCTAGGTATTTTATTCTTTTTTTTGCAATTGTAAATGGGATGGTATTCTTAATTTCTCTTTCTGCTACTTCGTTGTTAGTGTACAGAAATGCAACTGATTTTTGTATGTTGATTTTGTATCCTGCAACTTTACCATATTCGTTTATTACTTCTAAAAGTTTTCTGGTGGATTCTTTAGGGTTTTCTATATATAAAATCATGTCATCTGCAAATAGTGACAGTTTCACTTCTTCCTTTCCAATTTGGATCCCTTTTATTTCTTTCTCTTGCCTGATTGCTCTGGCTAGGACTTCCAGTACTATGTTAAATAGGAGTGGTGACAGTGGGCATCCCTGTCTGGTTCCTGTTCTTAGAGGGATAGCTTTCAGTTTTTCACCATTGAGGATGATATTAGCTGTGGGTTTGTCGTATATGGTCTTTATTATGTTGAGGTACTTTCCTTCTATACCCATTTTATTCAGAGTTTTTATCATAAATGGATGCTGTATCTTGTCAAATGCTTTCTCTGCATCTATTGAGATGATCATGTGATTTTTGTTCTTCATTTTATTAATGTGGTGTATTACGTTGATTGATTTGCGAATGTTAAACCATCCCTGCATACCTGGAATAAATCCCACTTGATCATGGTGTATAATCTTTTTAACATATTGTTGTATGTGATTTGCTAGTATTTTGTTGAAGATTTTCGCATCGATGTTCATCAGTGATATTGGCCTGTAATTTTCTTTCTTTGTGTTGTCCTTGTCTGGTTTTGGTATCAGGGTAATGTCAGCTTCGTAGAATGAGTTAGGGAGCTTCCCCCCCTCCTCAATTTTTTGGAAGAGTTTGAGAAGGATAGGTATTAAGTCTTCTTTGAATGTTTGGTAGAATTCACCAGGGAAGCCGTCTGGTCCTGGACTTTTATTTTTGGGGAGGTTTTTGATTACTGTTTCGATCTCCTTACTGGTGATTTGTCTATTCAAATTCTCTACTTCTTCTTGATCCAGTTTTGGAAGGTTGTATGATTCTAAGAATTTATCCATTTCTTCCAGATTGTCGAATTGGTTGGCATATAGCTTTTCATAGTATTCTCTTATAATATTTGTATTTCTGAGGTGTCTGTTGTAACCTCTCCTCTTTCATTTCTGATTTTACTTATTTGTGCCTTCTCTCTTTTTTCTTGGTGAGTCTAGCTAAAGGTTTGTCAATTTTGTTGATCTTTTCAAAGAACCAGCTCTTGGTTTTATTAATTTTTTCTATTGTTTTTTTGGTATCTATTTCATTTATTTCTGCTCTGATTTTTATTATTTCCCTTCTTCTACTGATTTTGGGCTTTGTTTGTTCTTCTTTTTCTAGTTCCTTTAGGTGCATTGTTAGATTCTTTATTTGAGATTTTTCTTGTTTGTTGAGATAGGCCTGTATCGCTGTAAACTTCCCTCTTAAAACCGCTTTTGCTGTATCCCATAAATTCTGGCATGTCGTATTTTCATTTTCATTTGTCTCCCGGTATTTTTTTTATTTCTTCTTTGATTTCTTCGTTGACCCAGTCGTTGTTCAGTAGCATTTTGTTTAATCTCCACGTATTTGTGGTTTTTCTGATTTTCTTCCTATAGTTGATTTCTAGTTTCATACCGTTGTGGTCAGAAAAGATGCTTGGTATTATTTCAGTCTTCTTAAATTTATGGAGACTTGTTTTGTGGCCTAATATGTGATCAATCCTGGAGAATGTTCCATGTGCATTTGAAAAGAACGTGTATTCTTCGGTTTTTGGATGGAATGCTCTGTATATATCTACTAAGTCCATCTGTTCTAATGTGTCGTTTAAGGCCAATGTTTCCTTATTGATCTTCTGTTTGGATGATCTATCCGTTGGTGTAAGTGGAGTGTTAAAGTCCCCTACTATTATTGTGTTACTGTCTATTTCTGTTTTTATGTCTGTTAATAATTGCTTTATATATTTAGGTGCACCTACATTGGGTGCGTAGATATTTACAAGTGTTATATCCTCTTGTTGGATTGTTCCCTTGATCATTATGTAATGCCCTTCTTTGTCTCTTTTTACAGTTTTTGTTTTAAAGTCTATTTTGTCTTATATGAGTACTGCTACCCCTGCTTTCTTTTCATTGCCATTTGCGTGGAGTATCTTTTTCCATCCCTTCACTTTCAGTTTGTGAGTGTCTTTAGGTCTGAAGTGTGTCTCTTGTATGCAGCATATATATGGGTCTTGTTTTTTTATCCAGTCAGCCACCCTATGCCTTTTACTTGGAGCATTTAGTCCATTGACGTTTAAAGTAACTATTGATAAGTATGTACTTACTGCCATTTTTTAACTTTTTTTTTTTTCTCAGTGTTTTAGTAGTCCTTCTGTGTTCCTTACTTCTTCTATACAGAATTGATGGTCACTTTAGTTTGACCTCTGTCTGAAAGCTGTACTCTTTAACTCCCCTCCTCCCTCCTTTTATGTTTTTGATATCATATCTAACCTCTTTTTTGTGCATTTGTATCCATTTCCCTCTTATCATGGAAATAGATAATTTTTCCTATTTGTGGTCTTCTCTTTTCCCCTTAAATCAGTCCCTTTAACATTTCTTGTAGCACTGGTTTCCTGGTGACAAACTCCTTTAATTTTTACTTATCTGGGAAAATTTTGATCTCTCCTTCCATTTTGAATGATAACCTTGCTGGGTAGAGTATTCTTGGCTGTAAGTTTTTTCCTTTTAGCACTTTAAATGTATCGTGCCATTCTCTTCTAACCTGTAACGTTTCTGCTGAGAAGTCAGCTGATAGCCTTATGGGGTTTCCTTTGTATGTAACTTGACATTCTCTTGCGGCTTTTAGGATTCTCTCTTTATCTTTAATTCTGGACATTTTGATTATGATGTGTCTTGGTGTGGGCCTCTTTGGGTTTATCTTGTTTGGGGCTCTCTGTGATTCCTGTACCTGGATGTCTGTTTCCTTCCTTAGGTTAGGGAAGTTTTCATCTATTATTTCTTGAAATAGATTCTCTGCCCCCTTGTCTGGCTCTTCTCCTTCCAGGACACCTATAACACGGATGTTAGTGCGCTTGATGTTGTCCCAGAGGTCCCTTAGACTGTCCTCACTCTTTTTAATTCTTTTCTCTTTTACCTGTTCACCTTGGGTAATTTCTTCTAGTCTTTCTTCCAGCTCACAGATCCATTCTTCTGTATCCTCTACTCTGCTTTTGAGTCCCTCTAATGAATTTTTCATTTCCAGTATTGTATTCGTCATTTCTGATTGGTTCTTTTTTATATCTTCCATTTCTTTGTTGACATTCTCACTGAGTTCATCTATTCTTCTCCCCAGATCAGTGAGCATCCTTAACACTCTTAGTTTGAACTCTCTGTTGGGTAGGTTGCTCATTTCTGTTTCACTTAGTTCCTTTTCTGGGGTTTTGTCCTGTTCCCTTACTTGGAATGTATTCTTTTGCCTCCTCATTTTGCCTCTTTCCCTGTGCTTGTGTCTATGTATTAGGTAGGTCAGCTACGTCTCCTGCTCTTGGATAGGTGACCTTATGTAAGTGATGCCTTAGGAGGCTTCCAGTGTGCTTCCCTCAGTTCTCAATGTTCCAGGGGTGGCCCCTATGTGGGCTACATGTGTCCTTCTATTGTGGCCTGTTAGCTCTCCCTATAGGCGCCCAGGGAGGTTGAGTTATGCTCCTGGCCAGCTGTTGTAATGCTCAGCTGCTTGTAGTTGTTGTGGGCCCTTCAGTCTCTTTATCATGTGTGGGGAGCCCCAGCACAGTTGGCTGTAAGCTCTAATACCACATTTATGTTGCAGTATTTCTTTTAACTGAGTAGGCCCCCAGCGTGGCAGGTTGTTAGGCTCAGGGCCTTACAATTGCTGTAAGCCTCTAGCCTAATAGGTCTCTTGTCAGCTCTCTGAGGATTGCAGCTGGGTGGGGCTGGTCTCAGGCACAGGAGCACCCAATTGTTTCAGGCTTTGGAAGGTGGGGCAAACCTTCTATGTGGGTCTTTGAGAAGCACAAGTCTTTTGCAGCTGACAAGCCCTGTTGCCCACAGGTCCACACACACAGTCAACACAGTCCTGCCCCGTGTGAGTGCCCCGACCTCCCCAAGCGGACCCAGTCTCTCCACCACGGGAGCCCCACACACTCCGCCACCGCCTCACTCTCTCCACCCACTCCTTGTGCACACCCTGCCCCGCTCAAGTCGGCTCAGTTGCCAGGCTGCAGAGAATCCAGTCACCAATCTATGCAGGCCCAGAAGTTGCCTGAGGGCTTGTTGTTGGGTGGGGCCAGTCTCTAGGGTGGGCTGCCTGCCCTGGCTGAGCTGGATTAAATGGGTGCTCTAGCGGGTGGGGCAGACCCTTTTCTAGCAGGCCTCAGGGAGAACTCCAATGGCGTCTGTGTCAGCACGCTCACACCAGGCCACAACAATGGCTGCCGCCAATGTCCCAGTCCCTGGAGAGGTCTCACCCCTCACCGAGATGCACTCAGGGCCTATTAGGTGAGTCTCTTGTCACCAAAGCACTGTGCACCTTTCTTTCTGGTGATTTTAGGATGCTTTCTGGAACGGGTGAGTTTGTGCGTGGGCCCTTTAAGAGCCAGTTTTAGTTTCTTTGTGAACCGGGTTTTCTGGGGGTGCTCCCCAATGCTTTAGTAGCAGGCAAAGTCAGATATTATGCCGCTGGTGTCGATTGTGCTGGGTCCACAAAATGCCCACAGCGGGGGCGCTCCCCGGCTCAGGACCCCGCGCCTCCAGGGAGGGTGCGTACCTGTGAGCTGCTCCCGGCGGCCGTGAAGCTGGCGGCTTGTGAAGGCGGCGTTTTTCCTCTCCGGAAGGGAGTCTCTGCCTCTTCTACCCCAGTTAGGATTGTCCGTTGTTGCAGGAGTTCCTCTTATCCAGTTTTCAGTTCTGTCTCAGGGGTAATTTTTCCACGAGTAGTTGTAAATTGGCTGTGTCCACGGGAGGAGGTGAGTTCAGAGTCTGCCTACGCCGCCATCTTGACTCCGCCCCTGCCCTTTATCTTGACTCCTCTGGGACTCCCATAATGCTTATATTGATTCTTGTGATGGTGTTCTATAAATCTTGTAGGCTTTCTTCACCCTCTTTTGTTCTTTCTTCCTTTTTCTTCTCTGATTGGATTATTTCCAATGATCTGTCTTTGAGTTTACTGGTTCTTTGTTCTATTTGATTCAATGTGCTGTTCAGGCTCTCTGTTGCATTTTTTTATTTCATTCATTGTATTCTTCAGCTCTAGAATTTCTTTTTGGTTCTTTTCTTGTGATTTCTATCTCTTTATTGAGATTCTCGTTTTATTCATGCATTGCTTTCCTGATTTCATTGAGTTTTGTATCTGTGTTCTCTTGTAGTTTGCTGAGCTTCTTTAAAGCAATTATTTTGAATTGTGTGTCAGGTAGTTCATAGATCTCCATTTCTTTGGGGTCAATTACTGGAAATTATAATGTTCCTTTGTGGTGTCATGTTCCCTTGATTTTTCTTGTTCCTTGTAGACTTGTGTTGGTGTTTGCATATTTGAAGGAACAGTGACTTCTTCACCTACTGGTGGGTGCGAGAATGCCAGCTATGGGGGCAATGTGTGGTGGCACCAGGTGTGGCACTGGGTCTAGCAGCTCTGGGTCAGTGGGGGGAGTGGTGGCACCTCTGGCTTCAAGGAGGGGCACAGCAGCATGGACTCCAGGCAGCTCTGTCAGCTGGGGTCAATGTAGGCATTAGCAAAGACTATGAGGGTCCTTGGCAGTTAGGGCTGCTGGTGTCCACAGTAGTGGTGAGGGCTGCTGGGATCCTTGGTGGCAAAGGCTGCTGGTGTCTTCCTGCTCTCCTTTTCTCTCATTTGGGGGGAGTTGTGGCTGAAGGCATCCTTTCTGGTGCCGAGCTATGTGAGCATAGAGGATGGGATGACACAGGTAAAATGCTTCCTACACTTTTTTATTTGGTCATTCTTGTTTTATGTGCTCTACTGGGTTGCTGCAGCTTCTTAATTGTACTCCAAGGCTCTTCCAGAGCTATTTTCATTCCTAGGTCGTGGTTAAATAGCGTGTGTGTGTGAGGGGAGAAGGGCTGAGACCTCCTACTCTGCTATCTTTCTGATCACTCCCATGAATTCTTTATATTTCTTGGAAATAAGCCCTATTTATTTGTGTTCTGAGCTTCAAGTAGTTTTTTCAGTTTGTCATTTGTACTTTGATTCTGTTTGTTTTAGTTTTTTGCTTAATTTTTTTTGCTATGAATTATTTATTTTTCTTTTATAGCTTTTGGAGTTTGTCATGGTTAGAAAGCCATTCACCAATCCAAAGTTATAAAAGGATTTGCCCTTGTTTTCTTTTATTACTTCTGTGTACTCAAATTTTACGTTAGATCTTTGATCATTTGAAGTTTATCTTTGTAACACAGTATGAGCTAGGAATCTAAGTCTATATTTTTCCAGATTGTTATCCAATTCTTAACACTATTTAGATTCTTCTCACTTGAGATATTAGGCACTTTTTATTTTGGATTTCTTTTGTTACTTTGATGTAACAAAGTAAATAAAAATTAAGTACAACAAAATGTCAATGAGTAGCAAGAAGAATGTTTTCAATAAAAAGAAGGGAATGGATTCCATGCCTCAGACTGAATGAATATGGGGCTGGAAGATATTAGTGATATAGTAAAGAATCCTTGTATCTTGTTTCAACAAAAAAAAGTAGAAAGTGATTAGAAACTCCAGGGAAAATAGATGACTGTATAACTAAGGCATAAAGCAAATTCAATTGGGGATGGTTTTGAGCAATTGATGGAGTATAAGAAGAGAGATGATATTTAGGTCTTGACCCTAATAAAATCATCCTTCATGTAGCACATTGAACCTATAGAGAAGGAAATGTATTGTTAGCATACTGTTAGGCTCTGCATTAAACAATATCTATATTGATTGTAATAACGTAAACACCATTGTCTTCCATTTTTTAGAATTAACCTATAGACAAAGCATGGAATACTTAATTATGGTTACAGAACAAAACTTAAATATTACTAACTTTGTTGATGAAAAAGTGAAGGTGTGGTAAGATGAAGTTGATGCTGATATCCAGAAATATTCTCTGAAGTTGATAGAACAAGAAATAGAGGTTCAAGTCTATTATTTCAAGTTTATATAGCTATATAGTTTAGTGATTCTTATCATACCTCAGATATCCAGTTTGGTATACTTTTGATGATCCTAGTTAGGTATACTTTTTTCTTTTTATTTAGAGAAATTAAGACATTTGTTCTTGCAATTGAGTAAACAGAAATTACCATTGTAGCTATTGTAGAAGACATTAATTGTTTTTCTCACAGTGTCTTGAACTAGGCATAACGTATCTCTCGTTTTGCCTAATTTATTATTTCTTGATAAATCTTGAAAAAGTATTACTTTTTTTCTACTAAAATGTCAGTAAAGAAATATTTCAATTTTGTTATGTGCTTTTTTTTTTTTAGCATTCCTTCTTAAATTGTTTCATTTGATATCATTCATGCATGTTTAATTATCTGGATAATATAGTGAGTGTTGTCAAAGCAAAGAAAGTTCCTTCATCTAGCTGACCCTCTGTGCAAGGTCTGTACAGATTTGTTTTATCTCATTCAACCTGTGACGTGGTACAAGTGATGTATGGGTTACCTCATGGTGTACTTATGGTACATGTACAGTGTAGAGCAATGAAGATACTTATGATGTTTTCCCCTCAAGTTAAAGAAACTTAAATAAGTTCCTGTTCAATTATGGATCTGATATAAATCCACTAGGCACAGGAAGTTTGCAGCCTTGTAACTATCATGTAACAACCTCCCTCCCTCCTTTATTTAGAAAGTTACTTCTCTTTCTTCTTTTTCCTTTTGTAAGGTTACACCTACTATGTGCCAGGAATAAGAAATCAGATAACGCCTTTTCTTAAAGAGCATCTGGACAAGGGACTCTACTTATTGAGTTCCAAAACAAACAGAAACAAAACCACCATACACCGAAAACTCAATTATTTTTGCTTTAATCGATTCTTTGAATGTGTTTCATTTCTATTTAAACATGGTACCTTGTTACTTGATTTCAAAGGGATTGGTTTAGAGCAGGGCAACCTGCCTATATCTAAGTTATCTGACAAATTAAACTTTGTTTATGTAAACAGTATGCCTAGAGAGCTAAATAAAGAAACTTTGCTGATTGTCCTGTAGATTTTAAGTAAATTGTTTCTGTCTATAAATGACATAATGACATGATTACATGGTAAGACACTTTGTCTTCTGGAGTCTCAGTTTTCCTTAAGGTAAAATGAGGAAATCGAAATACATCAGCATTTCCCAAACAAGACCATTTTGTGAGGTAATAGCATATCTACATTCCCTACTCTGGGTATTAGGAGTAAGGAAATTTGGAAGAGGTCTTCATTCACCCTCCCAGAAGAGGCATGAATAATAGAGCATAGATAGAAGTTGCTAAAAACTGGATTGGGGGTAACGGGATAAATGACCTCTAAAATTTTCAGCTCTAAAGCTCTATGATGTCATGTTATTTCACTAAATTTTAGACTTACTGAATTTATCAATTAAGATATTAATTTCTCAACAGAACTGAAGACATATTTAATACATAATGTGTTATTTCTACTGTTAAAACCTAATTTTGTTAGGCCTTACCACAGTGACAAAAGGGAACTAAATTCCTGGAGCTTTGAGAGTGAACATTTATCCATCAGGAATTCCTAGACATTTGGGTAATTTTGTAGTTTGGAGAATCGTAAACTTATAGAGATGTTGGAAATACAATACAAAGAACTTATTTTTCCTGAATGATCTAAGAGTAATATACCAGTCTAGTGCCCTGTCACCCCAAATACTGTAGTGTATCTTTGCTATAATCAGGGACATTGTCCTACAAAACCATCAAAATCAGTAAGTTAACACTGATACATAACTATAATCTAATCCTCATACCTGATTCGGGTTTCACCACTTTCCCTAATCAATTCTTTTATACTGGAAGAATCCAGCTTACAATCTTATGTTGCTTTTAGTTGTCATATCTCTTTAATCTCTTTCAATCTTGAAAAGTTCCCCAGTCTTTTTCGTGATTTTATGATTTTGAAACTCTTGAAGATTACAGACCAGTTATTTTGTAAATATCCCTCAATTTCTGTTTGTGTGATGTTTCCTCGTGATTAAAGTTAGTTTATGTATCTTTGGCAGGAATACTACAGAGATAATACCTTGTTCCCCTATAATTGAATCCTATCAGATAGTTCATGATTTGAGTTTGTCTCATTATTGGTGATGTTCACTTTGATCATTTGATTAAGGGAGTATCTGACAAGTTTCTTCATTAGAAAGTTACTCTTGGGGGCCGGCCCCATGGCTTAGCGGTTAAGTGCGCATGCTCCGCCACTGGCGGCCTGGGTTCGGATCCTGAGTACGCACTGATGCACCGCTTGTTGGGCCATGCTGAGGCGGCGTCCCACATACAGCAACTAGCAGGATATGCAACTATAACATACAACTATCTACTAGGGCTTTGGGGAGAAAAGGGAAAAAAAAAAGGAGGAGGATTGGCAATAGATGTTAGCTCAGAGCTGGTCTTCCTCAGCAAAAAGAGGAGGATTGGCATGGATGTTAGCTCAGGGCTGATCTTGCTCACAAAAAAAAAAAAAAAAGTTACTCTTTTCTCCTATTTTGTAGGGAGGTGCTTTGAAATTATGTAAATATTCTGTTTCTCACCAAACTTTTAGTGTATTCATTTATTTATTTATATCAATATAGACTCATAGTTTCTTATTCATTGGATTAAAATGTGACTATCATTATTTATTTTGATGCTTTACTTATCCTTTGTTTGATCAGTGGGAGTACATTCAAGCTGAATTTTGAGTCTTTTGGACATATCTTCATCATTCTGTCAGCACTTTCCTGCTTTCAGATAAAAACAAAATGTGCCAGGATCACCTAGTAGTTTACCTGACCTTGCTTGCCCTGAAGCAAACCATTTCTCCATGTTGCCCCGGGACCTTTTAGTGGAAAATGGTGTGTAGAAGCCAAGATCTGGGCACTGTTACACTCATTACTGTTGAGGTATCATTGCTCTCAGACCCTCTCAGTGGACAGAGCTAGGGAATATATGTATGTATTTATATACACACACATATATATATACACACATTTATAATTATGTTTATTTCTCTATGTATATCAAAACCATGAATTTACATTACCTCCAGTTCCGGTCCAAAACCACAAAATTAATTTTAGTTTATTTCCGTCTGTATTTCTACATTTCTTTCCTCTTAACAGTGAGAAATATGACCCTCTTTATCCTTAATATACTTACTTATTTGATAAATTACCCTGTATATATTCAGTCCGCTATTCTGCTGCACCTTCCTTCCCAGTAGGTGTGCCCTCCTTTCCCAGCTTGGACTCTGACACCTTGAGCTGGGTTGCCCCTTTCTCAGGGTTGCCCCCCTCACCCTACTCAGCTTCTAACTCCTGCAGTAGATTGCAGGAGATCCTCTCTTCCACATTTGGGCCTGATACCCTGATTTGGAGTGCTGCTGCCGTGACCCCTTTACCCCTTCCCCAAGGACACCTGGGGACTTAGGACTGAATTGTTCAGGAAAGGGTAGGGGTTAAATGTTTTCAACATAGTATTTTGAGGGACTTGATTCCCTAGTAACAAAAATACAATTAATGGAAAATAAGATTTGCTCTAAAGAAACGTGCTTTACAGTCAATTTTTCATATAATTTTCCATAAAGTGAGGAATAACTATAATAGGAAAACATCTGTACTTTATCCTTGAAATTGCCCTCTGTAGTTAATACATTAATCAGTGTCACTATAGTTTTGTTCCTGTATTAGATGCCTATATCTGATATTATAAACCAATTTTGTTATTTTAGAATTAAAAAAAATCATTATATATAGCATCCATAAAAAGATTCCACGTCAATCTAGTTATATTGCTTTCAAATTCAACTTACGTGTCATAGGAATGCAGCTACATGGTAGTTTTTTAAGTTGGGTAGGGCACTAGAGGTGTTGATAAAATATAGCTGTGAATCATGATTCAGAAAGAATAAAATGCAGAGGTGTTAATGTCTGAAGAACAGTGACCTGAAAGGATTTGGTAAATTTGCTCAGATGTTTTGTTCTATTCAGGCCCTTAACAGGTTGGACGAGGCCCACCCACACTGGGGAGGGCAATCTTCTGTACTGTGTCCAGTGCTTCAAATGCTGATCTTATCCAGAAGCACCCTCACAGACACACCCAGAAATAGTTTAATCTGGGCACCCCTTGGCCCAGTCAAGTTGACACATAAAATTAACCATCACAGTAGCAGGTAATAATAAATTCAGGATTAGAGTGCAAGTCTTCTGAATTGTGTCTTTTTTTCCTCTTATTTTTCTAGATGACCTCTACCCTTGTATTTCTCTTTTGTCTCTATGCCTTAAAAAATACTCTGATCTCATCCAGTTACATGTCTTTAAAATGGGATCTATGTGCAGAGGACTTCCAAATGTATATTTCCAACCCCATATCCAGCCTAGATTGACTCTTGGATGTCTAAAAGACATCTCAAACTTGACATGTTCAAAACCAGGTTCCCAAAATCTTCCCCTCCTGAAAACTAACTTCTTTTCCTTTTTTTTTCCCTCATTAATTACAACTCCCCTTTTTCTGTTGCAAATTTTTTCAGCTTTCCCCTCAGATAGGTCCAGAATCTGACCACCTCTCACTACATCCATTATTAACACCCCTCTTTCATCATCCTCTTTAATCAGGATTATTGTGGTAGTTTATTAAGGGGTTTTCAGGCTTCCACCTCTGTGCCTCTTAACAGTGTTAACATAGCAGTCAGGCTATGTCACATTTGTCCTTGGAACTCTTCAATGGCTTCCTGTCTCATTCAGTGTAAAACCTGAATCTACATCATGCATTGCAAGACCTATGATGATATGGCCCTCCGCCCTCGTTCTTCTCCTACTCTTCTCTGAACTTATCTTTTGCAATTCTTCCCCTTGCTCACTCCCTTCTAACCACATTGGCTTCCATGCTGTCCTGTGAAACACATCGTTTTTCTCCCTTAGGGCCTTTGCACTTGCTGGAAGACTCTTCCTCACTTCTGTCAAGTCTTTACTCAAAAATTGCTCTCTCAGAAAGAACTTTCCTAGCCATCCTATGTAATCCCCTTCCCTGATTTATTTTTTTTTTTTACTGCTTATCAATATCTAATAGACCACATATTTTAAGTTACTTATATTGCCTATTATCTACATTCCCCAGAATTTAAGATGGACTGGATTTTTTTGGTCCAATATTGTACCGCCAGTGTCTATATCAGTGCTTTAGTTATAGTAAGCATTCAATATTTGTTGAAGAAATGAATCACACATAACCCATTCTACCAAAATGAAATACAATTATCTGTATGCTATTCAAGGCAGTGTGCTAAAAAATTTATTTCATAGGAAATGTGAAGTAATTATTATATTTTTGCTTAAAATTTAACAAGTATAAGGAGAGTTTAAGAAGATGAGCACTCATACATGGCTGATTGGAGTTTAACTTGGTTGAACGCTCTGATTATGTAATAATTGTTAAAAGTCTATAAAAATGAACAAATCTGGGGCCAGCCCAGTGGCGCAAGTGGTTAAGTGTGCACGCTCCGCTGTGGCGGCCCGGGGTTTGCCGGTTCGGATCCCGGGCGCGTACCAACGCACCGCTTGTCAAGCCATGCTGTGGCAGTGTCCCATATAAAGTAGAGGAAGATGGGCGTAGATGTTAGCCCAGAGCCAGTCTTCCTCAGCAAAAAAAAAAGAGGAGGATTGGCTGATGTTAGCTCAGGGCCGATCTTCCTCACAACCAAAAAAAATGAACAAATCTTAGGGTTTCTACTTGGGAATTTATCCTGCTAAAATGAATAACTACGGAGTTCTTGGTACAAGCATGTTTATTTCAGAATAGTTTAATAAAACTGAAAAATGGGTAAATCTACAAAAATGAGAGTGATTTGGTAAACTATGGTATAAAGTTAAGCAGTGGAATACTATATAGCCATTAAAAAGTTATGTTGTAAATTAATTTGTCATAGAAAGGTGTTTGTTATTTATTAAGTAAAAATAGTTTACAAAATAGTGCATATATTATTATTCCACTCCCCATTGGCTCTCTTTTAAAGTGTAAATGTATAGAAAAATATCTGACAGTACCCAAGTATTAATGATTGTTATTTCTGGGTTGTGAGATCATTTGTTTAAAATGACTTTTTTCCCCGATACTTACTTGTCTTATCAGATTTTCTTCATGAGTAGTTAGGTGCAAGCTCTCCTAGACTGCTCTTGCTGTCCCTCTTATTTATTTTTCTTCAGTGTCACTCTCTGACTTCTGTCCTTGTTGCTTATGTTTTGTTGTCTGTCTGCCACCACCCCCAGTGGACAGGCAGCTTCTTAAGGTCAGGGACTTTTTCTTCACTGCTGTATCCCAGGATCCTAGGAAAGGCTGGTGTATAGTAGGTGCTTCATAAATATGTGTTGAATAAATGAATGAGTGTGTTGTTCTTGTTACAGGGAAGACAGTTATGGTAAATAACATTTTGGAAAAATGTCACTAGAAAAGAATAGTGCATAGAAGATAAATGTCACATTTTATAGCACACAATTTTAGTATCAAGAGGAATTTATAACAGATAATTAAAGAATTTTAAGGAGATTTTTCTCGTTGTTTTTTCAAGGTTTCTGAATATTCTTTACAGAAGAGAGTGAGTGAAATGGTAAGGAAATTACAAAATATACAGCCACCCCCCAGATTAGTATATAACATGCATAGTATTTTTGTCAATACAAATGTGACGTCTATAGTAAAAAAAAAAAAAAGTTGAAACTGGATGTTAATATCCTCTTTAAAGGACTGAATTACAATTTCAAATATAGCTTAAATGAGTTTATTTCACAAATTTGTTTCCAGATTACATAGTATTTACGTATTATAGAATAAATTGAACACAGTTCCTGAATTATTGGTAGAGGTCTTATATTAAAATGAAACAACAAAGAAATAAGAACAAAAAAACGCTAAAATCTCTTATTTTAATGATATCTTTTCTAGGTGTTTATGCAAACATATAGGTATTAATTATAGCCTGAAAAACTGAAATAATATGAAGTAGCATTTTAATACTACATTTGGGATATGGTACTCATCCTTTATCATTCAACAAGTGTTTGTTGTGCATTCTCTTCTATAGTATATTAAAAATTAATATTTGCATTTTTACTGCATAACATTTTATAGAATATTTACTTTTGATATTCTCTCTATTCCTATTTAATGCAGAAGGATTTTTTTTTTTTCTGTATATTTGATTGAGCAAGTTTCTCCCATATCCACTTAAATCTTCAGAGGGTTTCTTAGGTAGGTTTATGCTATTTCAATCTTCCTTCTTTGGAGCAGACTGTAAGGCAAGTAAAATTAATTTTCTAGTAAAGTTTATTATATATATGAGAAGTAAGAAATGAAAGATCACTCCTTGTAACATTAAATACAAGAACATAAAGGGTTTGCTTCTTAAAATTGTTTTGGTATGTTAGAAAATAAAAGAGCCTTAGAAAGATTGCTAAGCTTGATTGAATAAAAGATGTGAAAATTCTGTTGCTATTCAACTGGAAAGAATAAAGATAATATTGTCAGACTATTTTAAACTACAATTTTAATTAAGAAGCTGAAAAACTAGATCCCGGTTTAGCTTTAAGTACCGTGACATTTGTACTGAAAGTCATCTTCAACGCTACAGTGGTTTTACACAAAATATAGTGAAATTGCATAATGTGCCCACTGACCCGGGAGATAAGGCTACAAGTTAAAGATCAAAGGCAACGTAAAATGTGTTTTGTTTTATTTCACTTTAAAATCGCATCAGCTACTTGCAATCTTAAAAAGAACCATGGAAACATGCAGTATACTTTTGGTAGTTTTTGGTCATTTCTGAGTATTTTGTTATTGTGAACTACAGCCTGTTAAGAACCTACTAAAATGATATTTGAGTTATAGTTACAATTTTTTCTGACAGTCCAAAGGATTAAATCAGTTTGAACTAAAATAATTGTATGTATTGATATGTACATTTAATATTTTGTGCCCATTTTGGCAGAATATTATACGCATTTTAGATAAAAGTTAAAAATAATCTTTTTTTATAAACATGCTTACCTTATTCTTTTTATGTTATTCTTATGTAGTTCAGATGACCTTTTCTTTATTCAAAGTGCTATACAGTATTCAGTAATTCAGTTAATCTTATTTTATTCAACTCAGTACATTATTCTTTTATTTGACTCTGTGGGCAAGACAGGAAATAATGATGGTCACATGTCAAGGTAGGCCTCTGGGGAACAACTGATAAAGCTAGATGTCCTAAAAAATAATTTTAAAAAGTAGTATTAAGAATCTTTTAAAGAAGTTCATGATCTCCTAAAGGTGAGCCCTTAACTACTAGTAAATTTCTGTCTTTTGGGAATTCAGTAAGCTGATTTTCATTTAGAGGAGGTGATATGTCTCTAGATAAATTAATACAGTTATGAATTGAAAGATTCATCTATCTCTAAAAGTACCCAAACCTTCGCTTGAGCAAATGATCACATTGATCATTACCAATAAAAAGAATGCAACAAAACATGTTAAACTATACAATGTCAGATTAACTGTTATTTTGATTTGGTCATTGGTGAAAGTCTTTTCTGTTACTGGATAAGTGGTTACTGGATAGGTGACTGTGTTGTGTAACTGAGTAACTAATAGAGCTTAATGAATGAAGTAAAAACTTATCCAGCCATCTCTTAGTTATATTTTATTTCTTTTTTTGTATATCACTTTCCTCTAAAGAAAAGACTTATAAGAAAGATTTATTTTTCTGTATTAAATTAAAATAAATTTTCAATATTGAAGATTTTGGTACAATTTGGAATTACCACATATTTTCTTTCAGAGTAGAATGTTTTTAAGACTGAAGACTTGTCTGGAAATAATCTTCATGACTATAAATATTAGGTATATAGGTACACACAAAGTATGTGTAACTTTACTTTTTTTAAGTAGTGTATGCCTTATATTTGCAACTAAAAAGGTAAAAATATCTTCAAGATGCTGTAGGTTTTAAAAAAGTGACTTTTATAATCCCATTGATTTATTTTGGGTTCATATTGAAGAAATTGAAAGGTACGTTGCAAAAATAGAAATGAAGAATATATGAAGTTTATTTTGGGGTTTTTATCTTTTCCTCTAAAGTTTACTTATAATGAACTAATTGTTTTAAGGGAAATTACTTGTATCTCCAAAAGTTTTCAAATTAATCTCTGTAAGGAAATAAGGAGGAAGTGAGCAGCTATGCCTTTTATTAGTAAATGTAGTTCTAAAAAGTTATGTGCAAACATTATTTTTAAATTATTCCTATTTTAAATGCCTCAAGAGGATTTTAAGTAAACTTTTAGACGACACACACACAATTATGCTTGTGCTTTCTTTTCTTTCTCTAATCTTTGATTTTCATAGATTAAACTTGTTTAAAATGACTTACACATGTATTTGGAAAGCAGTGAATCCTGCCATTGTTTTCTTGTGGACAGAGTTTTTGCATTTAGTAGTAAAATTGTGTAAAAGAAAAAATAAAACTTGAATCAATTCCCACAGGGAAAAAAGAACAAAACAGTATGTACTTAGCTATTTCTTAGTCATTTCAATGAAATAAACTTTATTTATTATGGTGTAGTATGTAACATTACAGTTTTAATAATAACACCATCAATTTATTTGTATTTATTTGTATTATTCTTAGGTTTCACTCACGCAGGTGTTACCAATCTACTTTTTGTTGTTGCTTCCCAAAGAATTTAAACTATTTGCTGACAGTCATGCAGTTAGTGGCAAACTTGACAATTGGCCTCTTCATCTCATTATCAAAACTAAATCAGGGCAGCCAACTAGGTTCCTGTATGAACAGTCCCATTTGGACCTGTAGGGGCTAATAAGTTATAGGTGCCTATGTGATTTGAAACTCTTTATAGTATTTATCATGGCCATTGAATAGGCTAATGCATTTGAAAATCAGAATTATGTCATGCAAACAAATGAAACTTCATTTTAATTGAATTCAACTTTAGCCTCAAGCAAAGGATGTTGAACTAGAGTATATCACAGATTACTCTAATGTGTGTAGAGCTCTGTATATGTAGAAAATGCCTCTGAAATCACTTTGATCTTTGCTGCATTTTTAGGTATCAGGATCGTTAACCTTTGCAAGCATTGACAGCCTATTTTATTCACAACTTTTTAACTGAAAGGTTAAGGAAGCCTTAAGGAAGTATTAATATGTAGTAGACAATATTCTCATAAAGGATACATAAAAATTGATTTGAAGTAAAAAATTGAAAAATACTTTGAATTGAAAAAATGCCTTTAGACCAATTTTCAGTGAACTTGTATTAGGGTTCTACACATCTGCTGAAAACGAATATAATTCTCTAGAGAATTAAGTGGTATTTTAGAGGAATAAAATATGATTCATTATTGTTCATTGTTTAGTTATTGGTAATAGCAACTACCCAGGTAGGCATAAGATCTCAGGAGTAAGTAAACTTGTCAACTTGTTTGCATTTATAGTTGCTACATGATTAACTCCAGTGACTTAAGTAGTGAATTTGAAAAGCCCATAGAAGTGCATGATAAACTTTGAATTGATATATCATAATCATTACCAATGATATTCTCACTTTGCTTAAAATCATTAAAAAGTGTCTTTTAAAAAGTTATCATCAGATTTGTCTAGATAGTATAGTTAGGTACAACTTAAATTATAGTATGTGTTCTTTATTCATATTAGAGAGGGCTGTTCTTATTCCAAATAAAAATTAATTGTAATTATTGAAGACACTTTTTTCAGGGAATAATAATAACAAAACATTATATTGTACCTATTACATATGAGAGGCTCTGTTCTTAGTGCTTTATATGTGTTAATTCATTTTATCCTCACAACAACCTATGAGAGAGATACTATTATAATCTCCACTTTAAAGACAGGGTAGATAATTTCTCCAAGGTCATACAGCAGAATTGAACATAGGCAGACGACCTTTTGACCACTCTACTATACTGCCTGTACTTTGGTTTTAATCAGTACAAAATGGCTCTGGTTAACTTATGCAAAAGGAAATTTAGTGGAGGCACTCACAATCCATCAGAGAGTGAAGAATAGGTTTGAGAATGAACAGGGACCAGGGTAATTCCAGAGTTTCTGAAGCAGGATGTAGGAACCCAGGACAGAGGTCTCATACCAGTCTGGATAGGATCACCGCTAAACTTCTTTAGTTTTATAGTCTTTTTTGCTCAAGATTCAAATTCCAAGAAGGTAGAAATCAGTTGGTTTATTTTGGGTACGATTGCTCTTCACTTCACTAGGGAAGAATAGGACCCCTGAATTTTAGTTCTACTAGATTGTAATGAGGAAGAAATATTGCAAGTAAATAGTTGAAATTGTGGTACTGTTGGGTGAGGGAAATAGATGCTGGCCAGGCAAATCTAACAAATTTCCACTGTTGGAACTCTATGGGACAACATTTCATTCAGAAAACAGTTACTGAGTGCTAGTCGATGGGCCCACACTGTTCTTTGTTTGTCATTGCTCATAGAAGCTGAAGCACATGGCAAAAATGAATGAAGTTGTGAAACCAATCAATGATTCTGCTAATGCCACGTCGAGATCAAAACGTTTAAAAAATAGTGTTGATTCTATTAACGTAATATTTCTTTTTAAAATTTAAAATCATATCTCTAAGTATAGTAAACAAGCTCCTTTAGCTGAAAGCAGTGAAGGCCCATATTATATTACACGTAGGGTCCAGTTTTTACCCACTATGTTTCCCAGCTTAAGTAGACTTTCTACTATACTACATTGCCTCCCTGCCACTGATACATATTGTCCTCATCATTCCATTTTTTTGATGCAGTGAGAAGGTGCTATATTCATTAAAATTAATCTAAGAAAAATTACCTGAGTTTTGATATGCACATCATAATTATGCCAGCAAATTTAGAGAAAAAAATTTCCTTCCTAAATTATCAAGAGTATTGCTTTAATAGTCCCCCCACTTTGCTTAATCTTGGACTGGACTAATTGACTTTTCTATAAATAAAACAACCAGTTGATTTTGAAAAAGAAATTGTAAACAAGGGAAATATAACCTTAAGTGACTATTTTGTTACAAGAAAAAAATGTGCCTCTATTTTACATGGACTTAGAAATATCTCCTAACATTTATTCCCTATGGTGTACTCAGAGAGTACTTTTTCATGACATACTTATGTTAATAGTAACAATTATTAAAAACAGTAAAATTTTATATATCTTTAATATATATATAAATGTATGTATGTATTATATATGTATAACACTTAAAATAACTGTTCAAAATAGGAACAAAAAGTCCAGTTACATCTTCTGGCTAAAGAAGATCATCAGAAGCAACTGAATGAAATTGAGAAATACTATGCCACAATAACAGGTCAATTTGGATTGGTAAAGGAAAATCATGAAAAGTTAGAACAAAATGGTAGGTGCTATCTTATTTAAACTTACATATTTAATGGAGAATGTTTAAATGGACTTATTTATAATGAATAAATTGAACTTATCTGATACTAGTAAATAGCAGGTTGTGAATATTATTTAAATTCATTAATAATTATATACATTGCCTTGAGGCTTTTTTCTTTGTCCATGTTAGTGATACTTTCTTTAAAGTGTACGTTGAATATGTTTTCCAAAGTGTCCTTTATATTGCAGTTTGGGAAGCAGTACAGTTAAACAAAAGTCTTTCAGCTTTAAATAAAAACCAAGAATCTGAAATATGCAGTTTAAAGAAGGTATGCTTGATACAATTTTGTAGTATTATATAAAAATTATAGTCTAAAATAATTAGTTTTATGAAATATTACTGTAAAAAGTTGGGTAGTTTTTTTCGGCATAAAGATAAAATGTTTTAAATACAGATTCGTAAACTTTGAGTTATGATTCCACTAAATGCAATGAATGAATTTTTTCTAGTCCATTCAAAATATTGTTTCATTGACTTGTGACCAGTGGCATACATTCTTATGATGATATGCATAGCCAGTAAGCATTTGCTATATGTCAATCTCATTAGCACCATTGATTCATTCATTCACTCATTCATCCGGTATTTGAGTGACACTATGTGCCAGGTACTATGTAGATACATGTATGAAGAAAATAAAATATATTCCTGCTTTTTTGAAGTTTATACTCCCGTGGAGGAGTTAGACATAAAACAAAAAATCACACAGATAAATAATTTAAAACTGTTATAAGTAGTATGAAGAAAAAGTAAAGGATGTGATGATGTTGTAATAGGTGACTTTATTACATTGGAGGTAAAGGGGTGGGGGATGGAAGAGAATAATGTTTCAAGTAAGGGGAACAGCACGTGCAAAAAGCCTTGAGGCAGGAAAGAGTTTAGTATATTTGAGGAACTAAGTCTGGTATGGCTGGAGCATCTTGAGCGAAGGAGTGCATTGGACATTTATTGGTTGCTTCCAGCATCAGTATTTTCTCTTCTCCTTCCTAAACTCATCCAGATTTTTGTTTTGATGCCTTCAGCTTTAGAGATGAGCCCTAAATTGGCAGAAGGTCATAAACATATTTCATTCCTCTGGCTACAGTCATTGGTTCAGGAATGGACAAATGACCTTAGCTAGTGGTTATAAACCAGGAAGAATGTAACCCCCACTGTGCCTGGCAGTCGTCCTACAACCATGAGAAGCCAAAAAGGAGGAATCTGACAATGTGGATACCAGATTGGTGTGATATAAAGAAACCTGTTCTTTGATGACATCTTTGAGTCCCTGGATTGACCAATCCTACATTTGCCCTACCTCTAGACTTTTCAGTTCTATGAAATAAATCCCCATTATTATTTAAATCAGGTTAGGCTCAGTTTAGTTTTCCATTATTTGCAACTGAAAATATCCCCACTGTTACAAGGGGAGAGTGGTATGAGAGGAAGGAGAAGTAGGCAAGGCCTTGTTCTTTCTACAGAGAATGACCTCTTGTTTCCTTTCCCTACTCCCTTCAAAGCCCCGTCTAAAATAATATCACTTCAGACCACCTCCCTGTCCCTGAGAAAATTAAGTACCTATCCTTACTCACATTCAGTAAATGCCTTGAAACAACATTTACTGAGGGCCATTTAAATATTTGTTAATAAATTACACTGTAGTGTAATTTTGTAGTTATTTAATTCAGCAGTGTGCAAAATACCGTCCCTTTGTCCCTCCAGATCCAGAGTTATCCATCCTTCTCTCTTTGTAAGGCTTACCTATACGGAATGCATCCATGCTCTCATATCTTCTGGCTTCCTGTTGAGTTGGGCCAGTGGAAGCAGCCTGAGCAGGAGCTGGGAGGAAGGAAAGAGAGTGAATCAGTACATTTATTCCCCATTCCCTCCCCATGGGATCACTTCAGGGTGGCCTTGTCCCTCAACACATCACTACTTTTCTTAAATTGACCTACTCTACGTGACGCGCTCTTTCTGGGTTCCAGTAACCTCTCTTCTTGTCCTTTTGGTATTAGGGATGGTGACAGCTCCATTGCTGCTAGCCCCTAGAACTTGCACCATTTTTATGGTTCTTTTATATTGTGTCCACACTTTTGCAAATAAACCATCTTTAAATTATCCTAATTTATGTGTGCCATCTGTTTCTTGTTGGGATTCTGCCTATACACTTGGTTAGAGTATAACACTAGTGAGGCCAAGGTTGTAAATCCAGTTTCTGTATAAGCTAGTTGATTTAGTACAGAGAAACTTCTTTTTCATTGTCAAAGGTAACATCCAAACCTCAACTAGCCATCTTTCAAATACATATTTTGGACTCAAAAGATGAATGAATATAAATGGTGTTGTTCAGATAGATCATTAATTTTGAGGAAAATTTAAATTTTGGGTCAGTGTTTTCATCTTGATTCTAAAGGATTCTCCTTTTAAAAGGGGGAAAAAAACACCCCAAGCATTTATAGCTTTATGTATACATCAAATTTCACTATTTTTATTTATTTACATTAATAAACTTTATTTTTTAGAGTAGTTGTAGCTTCACAGCTAAATTGAATGGAAATTATAGACAGTTCCCAAATACTCCCTCTCCCACTATCAACATCCTGCACCAGAGCGGTGCATTTGTTACAGTAGATGATCCGACACTGACACATCATTATCATCCAAACTCCATAGTACTAGGAGTTCACCCTTTACTAGGGTTCACCCTTGGTGTTGTACATTCTCTGTATTTGGACAAATGTATAATGCTATATATCCATCATTATAGTATCATACAGAATAGTTTCACTGCCCTGAAAATCCTCTTTGATTTGCCTTTTCATTCCTCTCTCCCCCTAAATCTTGGCAACCACTAATCTTTTTATATCTTTATAGTTTTGCATTTTCCTGAGTGTCTTATTGTTGGAATCATACAGTATGTAGCCTTTTCAGACTGACTTCTTTCACTTAATATTCGCTTAAGGTTCCTCTACGTCTTTTCATGGCTGATAACTTATTTCTTTTTAGTACTGAGTAATATTCCATTGTCTGGATGTACAACAGTTTATTTATCCATTCACCTACTGAAGGACGTTTTGGTTCCTTGCAAGTTTTGGCAATTATGAGTAAAGCTGCTATAAATACCTGTGTGCAGGGTTTTTTTGTGGACATAAGTTTTCAACTCCTTTGGATAAATACCAGGGAGTGTGATTGCTTGGATTGTATGGCAAGAGTATGTTTCGTTTTCTAGAAACTGCCAAACTGTCTTCCAAAGTGGTTGTACCAGTTTGCATTCCCACCAGCAATGAATGAGAGTTCCTGTTGCTCCACATCCTCACTAGCATTTGGCGATGTCAGTGTTTTGGATTTTGCCCATTCCAGTAGGTGTGTAATAGTATCTCTTTGTTGTTTTGTTTGCAATTCCCTAATGACATATGATGTTGAATAGCTTTTCAAATGGTTACTTGCCATCTGTATGTCTTCTTTGGTGAGATGTCTATTCAGATCTTTTATTTTTTAATTGGGTTGTTCATTTTCGTATTGTTGAGTTTAAGAGTTTTGTGTATAATTTGGATAACAGTCCTTTATCATATGTGTCTTTTATAAATATTTTCTCCCAGTCTGTGGCTTGTCTTCTCATTTTCAACATTGTCTTTCTCAGAGAAGAAGTTTTTAATTTCGGCGAAGTCTAGCTTTCAATTATTTATCTATTGGATCATGCCTTTGGCATTGTATCTAAGAAGTCATTGCTATACACAGGGTCATCTAGATTTTCTTCTATGTTATCTTCTAGGAATTTTATATTTTCACATTCAGGTCTATGATCCATTTGAGTTAATTTTTGTGAAGGGTATAAGGTCTCAGTCTAGGTTCTTTTTTTTTTTTTTTTTTTTGGTGAGGAAGATCAGCTGTGAGCTAACATCCAATGCCAGTCCTCCTCTTTTTGCCAAGGAAGATTGGCCCTGAGCCACCATCTGTGCCCATCTTCCTCTACTTTATATGGACGCCGCCTCAGCATGGCTTGACAAGCAGTGTGTCGGTGTGCTCCCGGGATCCAAACCTGCAAACCCTCGGGCCGCTGAAGCAGAGCACACTCACTTTAACCGCTGTGCCACCCAGCCGGCCCCTAGATTCATTTTTTTGCATGTCAGTGTCCACTTGTTCCATCACCATATGTTGAAAAGATTATCTTTGCTCCATTGAATTGTCTTTGCTCCTTTGTCATGTATCAGTTGACTATATTTATGTGGGTCTATTTCTGGGTTCTCATTTCTGTTCCATTGATCTAATTGTCCATTCTTTCATCAACACTACCTGTCTTGATTACTGTAGCTTTATAGTAAGTCTTGAAGTTGGGTAGTGGCAGTCTTCTGACTTTGTTCTTCTCCTTCAATATTGAATTGGCGACTATGGGTCTTTTGCCTCTCCATAAAAACTTTAGAATTAGTTTGCTGATATCTACAAAATAACTTGCTGGGATTTTGATTGGGATTGCATTGAATCTAGAGATCAAGTTGGGAAGAACTGACATCTTGAAAATATTGGGTCTCTCTATCCATGAATATGGAATATCTCTCCATTTATTTAGTTCTTTTTGATGTCTTTCATCAGAGTTTTGTAGTTTTTCTCATATAGATCTTATACATATTTTGTTAGATTTATATCTCAGTATTTCATTTTGGGGATGCTTTCATTTTTGGGGTGTTTTTAGCACCCCAAAAAAACAAAAGGTAGTGTGTTTTTATTTTCAAATTCCACTTGTTCATTGCTGGGGAATAGGAAAATGTAAAATAATAGAAAATATATATGTTGGTCTCTGCCCTCAGTTCCTGGCACAGAGCTCCTAAAACCCTCATAATTTCCCAAGTGATAAGAGCACAAGGAGCATCTCTTGTTCTGATATTTGGTCTTTTGACTCTCGCCCTGTCACAGGACTCCTAAAGGCCTTGTACATTCCTAAATGATAAGAGTACTAGGAGCGTCTTTTGTTCTAATGAGGTGACTCTGGGTGAGCTCCTGGTTGGCTCCTGGATGGGGGCTGGTCAACGGAAAGACCAAGCCATGATTAGAAGCTTGAAATTTTCAGCCCCATCTCTCTCTTCCCCCACTTCTCTGGAGACAGAAGAGGGGCTGGAAATGGAGTTAGTAATAGGTCATGCCTATGTGAGGAAGCCTCCATAAAATCCCAATAGTATGGGGTTTAGAGAGCTTCCAGGTTGGCGAACACATCCACATATGAGGAAGGTGACACACCCCAACTCCATGGGGACAGAAGCTCCTGCACTCAGGACTCTCCCAGACTTCACCCTATGTATCTCGTCATTTGGCTGTTCATCTGTATCCTTTGCCATATCCTTTAATGAACTAGTAAATGTAAGTAAGCTTTCCCTGAGTTCTGTGAGCTGTTCTAACAAATTAATCAAACCTGAGGAGTGGGTCATGGGAACCTCTCATATAGCCAATAGGTCAGAAGCACAGGTGACAACCTGGACTTGTAATCAGCATCTGAAGTGGGATGGGAGCAATCTCTTGGGACTGAGCCCTTAACCTGTGGGATCTGATGCTATCTCCAGGTAGAGACTGTCAAAATTGAATTTAATTGTAGAACACCCAGCTGGTGTCATGGAGAATTGCTTGATGGAGGTAAAACCCCCACACATTTGGTGACAAGAAGTAACAGAAGTGAAGTGTTCTGTGTGAGTAGTAAAAGGGATGCACAGCAGAAAAACGAAGAAGGATTGGGTTTTTCCCTATAAAGGAGGGAAGAACTGTAGGTTTTTCCAATACAGAAAGTGATTGACTTTTGTATATTAACCTTGTATCTTGCAACCTTGCCATAATTGCTTATTAGTTCCAAGAGTTTTTTGTTGATTCTTTCAGATTTTCTACATAATCAATCATGTCATCTGTGAACAAAGACAGTTTTATTTTTTTCCTTCCCAGTCTGAATATCTTTTATTTCCTTGTCTTGTTGCATTAGCTAGGGCTTCTAGTACAGTGTTGGAAAGTAGTGGTGAGAGGAGACGTCCTTGCCTTGGTCCTGATCTTAGTGGGAAAGCATCAAGTCTCTCACCATTAAGTGTGATGTTAGCTGTAGGGTTTTTTTTTTACACTTTTTTTAATCAAGCTGAGGAAGATCCCCTCTGTTCCTAGTTTGCTACGAGTTTTTATCATAAATAGGTATTGGATTTTGTCAAATGCTTTTTCTGAATCTATTGATATGATCATGTGATTTTTTTCTTTTGTCTGTTGATATAATGAATTACATTAATTGATTTTTGAATGTTCAACCAACCTTACGTAACTGGGATAAATCCTGTTTGGTCATGGTGTATAATTATTTTTTTATATCGTTGGATTCAATTTGCTATTATTTTGTTAAGGATTTTTACATCTGTGCTCATGAATGATACTGGTCTGTAGTTTTCTTTTCTTGTAATGTCTCTGGTTTTGGTATTAGGGTAATGCTGGCCTTACAGAGTGAGTTCAAAGTATTCCCTTTGCTTCTGTCTTCTGAAAGAGATTGTAGAGAATTGGCATAATTTCTTCCTTAAATGTTGGGTAGAATTCATGAGTGAACCCATCTGGGCATGGTGCTTTCTGTTGTAAGGTTATTAATTATTGATTTAATTTCTTTAATGGATATAGGACTATTTAGATTGTCTGTTTCTCCTTATGTAAGTTTTGGCAGATTGTGTCTTTCAAGAAATCGGTCCATTTCATCTAGGTTATCAAATCTGTGGGCATTGGATTATTCCTAATATTCCTTTATTGTCCTTTTAATGTCCGTGGGATCCATAGTTATATCTCCTCTTTCAATTCTGATATTAGTAATTTGTATCCCCTCTCTTTTTTTCTTAGTCTGGCTAGCCTTGTTGATTTTATTGATTGTTTTAAAGAACCAGCTTTTGGTATTATTGACTTTCTCTATTGATTTATTGTTTTCATTTTCATTGATTTGTGCTCTAATTTTTATTATTTATTTTCTTTTGCTTACTTTGGATTTAATTTGCTCTTCTTTTTCTATTTTCCTAAGTGGAAGCTTAGATGTTTATTTTAGATCATTATTCTTTTCTAATATAGGCATTCAATGCTATAAATTCCCTTCTAAGCATTGCTTTCACTGTATCACACAAATTTTGATGTTATATTTTAATTTTAATTTAGCTCAAAATATTTTAAAATTTCTCTTGAGATTTCTTTTTTGACCCATGTTTTATTTAGAAATGTGTTATTTAATCTCCAAGTATTTTTGAATTTTCAAGCTATCTTTCTATTACTGATTTCTAGCTTAATTCCATTGTGGTCTGACTGTAGACATTGTATGATTTCTGTTCTTTTAAATTTGTTAAGGTGTGTTTTATGGCCCAGAACGTGGTCTATCTTGGTGAATGTTCCATCTGAGTTTGAGAAGAACTTTTAATCTGCTGTTTTTGGATGAATTAGTCTATACATGTCAATTATATCCATTTGATTGATGGTGCTGTTAAATTCAACTGTGTCCTTTATGATTTTTTTGCCTGCTGGATCTGTCTATTTCAGATAGAGAGATATTAAAATCTCCAAATATAATAGTGGATTCTCTATTTTTGCTTGCCGTTCTGTTAGTTTTTGCTTCTATTTTGATGCTCTGTTGTTAGGCATATACACATGAAGACATTGTTATGTGTTCTTGGAGTATTCACTCCTTTAGCTTATGTAATGCTTCTCTGTGTCCCTCATAGCTTTCCTTGCTCTGAAATCTACTGTGGTTGAAATTAATATTGCTGTTTGTGCTTTCTTTTGATTAGTGTCAGCATGGTATATTTTTATCCATCCCTTTACTTTTAAGCTATACGTGTTTTTATATTTGAAGTGGGTTTCTTGTAGTCACATATAGTTGGGTCATGTTTTTGGATCCACTCTGATAACCTCTGTCTTTTAATTGGTATCTTCAGACCATTGATATTTGAGGTGATTATTGATATAGTAGGATTAATATCTGCCATATTTGTTCCTGTTTTCTGTTTGTTGTCCTTGTGTTTTGTTCCTGTTGTTGTCTTCCACTCTTTTTCTGCCTTTTGTGGTTTTACTTGAGCATTTTATATGATTCCATGTTTTCTCCTTTGTTAGCATATCAGTCATACTTCTTTTTTAACTTTTTTTAGTGCTTGCCCTAGAGTTTGCAGTATCTTTACAATAAATCAAGTCCACTTTCAAATAACACTATACCACTTCATGGGTAATGCAAGTATTTTAGAATAACAAAATAGTCGTAATTCCTCCCTCCCATCCATTGTATCACTGCTGTCATTCATTTCACTAGTACATAAACACACATGAACATATATATACACACATAAGAATACATAATCAAATGCATTGTTGCTGTTATTATTTTGAACAAATGGTTATCTGATCAATTAAGAATAATAAAAATAAAAAATTTAATTTTACCTTCACTTATTCCTTCTCCAATGCTCTTTCTTTCTTTAGGTATATTAGAGTTTCTGACCTATATAATTTTCCTTCTTTCTGAAGAGCTTCTTTTAACATTTCTTACAAGGCAAGTCTACTGGCAACAGATTCTCTCAATTTTTGTTTGTCTGAAAAAGTATTTCTTTTTCACTTTTTTTTTTTTTTTTGGTGAGGAAGATCAGCCCTGAGCTAACATCCAATGCCAATCCTCCTCTTTTTTGCTGAGGAAGACTGGCCCTGGTCTAACATCTGTGCCCATCTTCCTCCACTTTATATGGGATGCTGCCACAGCATGGCCTGACAAGCAGTGCATCAGTGTGCGCCCGAGATCCGAACCCAGGCCGCCAGCAGCGGGGCACGCGCATTTAACTGCTACGCCATGGGGCTGGCCCCCTCTTTTTCACTTTTGAAGGATAATTTTGGAGGGTCCAGAATTTTAGGTTGGTGTCTTTTTTCTCTGAACACCACTCTCTTCTTGCCTGTATGGTTTTTGAGGAGAAGTCAGATATAATTCTTATCTTTGCTACTCTATAGATAAGGTGTTTTTTTTTTTCTTCTGGCTTCTTTCAAAATTTTTTCTTTATCTTTAATTTTCTGAAGTTTAAATATGGTATACCTTGGTATAATTTTGGGGGTCACTTTATCCTTCCTGGTGTTCTCTGAGCTTCATGGATCTGTGGTTTGGTGCCTGACATTAATTTGGGGGAAATTCTCAGTTATTACGGCTTCAAGTCTTGCTTCTTTTCCTTTCTCTCTTTCTTCTCCTTCTGGTATTCTCATTATGCATATGTACACTTTGTGTAGCTGTCCCACAGTTGACAGATATTCTGTTATTCTTTTTTCAGTTTTGGAATTTCTGTTGTCATATTCTCAAGCTCAGAGATTATTTCCTCAGCCTTGTCCAGTGTATTTTTGAGCCCATCAAAGGCATTCTTTATTTCTGTTGCAGTTTTTTGGTATGTAGCATTTCTTTTTGATTCTTTTTTAGAATTTCCATCTCTCCACTTAACATTATCCATCTGTTCTCCCATGTTTTGTCTACTGTTTCCATTAAAGCCTTTAGCATATTAATCATAGTTTTTTTAAAATTCTTGGTCTGATAATTCTAATATTCCTATTGTATTTGTCTCTGGTTCTGATGCTTGTTCAGTCTCTTCAAATGTTTTTTCCTTTTAGTATGCCTGGTAATTTTTGGTTGAAAGGTGGACATGATGTGCTGGCTGAAAGTAACTGCAGTAAACAGACCTTTAGTATTGCAGTGGTGAGGTGCGTAGGTGCATAGGTGAGTCCTATGATTAGGTCTCAGTCTTTTGGTGAGCTGTGCCCCTGGATTGTGAACTTCACCGGTGCTTCTCATCTCCCCTGCCCCAGGTGGTACAGTATGGTTGGAGGGGCTGGAGTTGGGTATTTGCTGTTCCCCAGGTAGTTTAGGCTGAGGCCAAATAGTTTCTCCTGAGGCGAGGCCTTCTTAAGAAGAACAGAATGCTCTGGCTATTTCAAAATGATTCCTTTTCCCTTCTTCCTGCTGGAAGCAGAAGGGAATTTTTCTCTGATATTCATTGTGAGAGGACCTGGAGGTGAAATTCACAAAAGTGTGGGGGTCCGCCCTATGACTGTGTCCCCTGAATTTGTTTAACTCTCAGGGTTGTCCACACTGAGCCTCTGGCATTTCATCAGTTACAGTTCGGGTTTTCTTGCCCTGGCGCTGCTTCCTGCTGAGGTTTCTGTTCTGGTAATTTGTGAGTCTCGGTATTCATCTGCCTGTCTATCCAGTTGTTGAAGCAGCAGTTTGCCTGGTGACCTCATTTCTCTGACAGATCTAAGAAGAGTTGCTGATTTTCAGTTTGTTCAACTTTTTACTTGTTATTTGGACAAAGTGGCAGCTTCTAAGCTCCTGACATGCTGAAGCAGAAATGAGAAGTCCCTCTGTTTTTATATTTAAACGTAACTTTACTGAAATTAAAAATTTAGTAAGCGTCTAGAGACACAGGCTTAAATTTTGAAGAGGAGTGTTTAGTGCGACCAGAAGACTGACATATACTTTAATGCATAATTCAAGAAATCAGGAAATTTTACTGCTTTCTCTTCTAGCATCATTCAAGGAAAGCAGGATCACTTGGCATAAAGATTGAAGTGCCTTCTAAATCCTAAGCCAAAGTTCAAAGACTATTAATATTTGTAACACTATTACATCTAGGTCTTTGGTCTTATAACTGCCAATTAATTGGTTTTATATTCCCTGGACTCTATTTTTATACCCGAGGGATCACAAAGTAAGAGCATAGGTGTGGCTCAGTACAGAACATTAGAATGAGTAGTAATAAGCAAGTGTTCCTAGGCCTTAAAAGTCTTATGTCTATCTAGCAACCTCCTTAAGAGAATAATTTGTATGTAGAGAACATTTTTCAATCACATCCTAGAATATTAAAGATGACTCTTTTTAATATAAAAAGAAAAAGGAATAATTTGCAAAAATTTGTCTCTAGTTACAAATCAGAGAATTGTTAAAAGGACCATTCATTTTTACCAATAAAAACCTCAAATGTGAGTATAAATAACTAAATACTGAGTATTTGTGAATAAGCATATTTTCAGTGATGTCTCTTTGGTTCATTTATTTTTTTATTTAATATTTTTATCAATGACTTAAGTGATTAATCATATCAATTTGGTGATTATATTAAAATATTCATATGCCTTTTCAGTTAGTTGTTGCATTATTATGAAAATATTATACCTCATACATTTCTGTACTAAATTATGCATTTTTTCCATTAAATAAAGACAATTTTTATTGTAACATAATAGACTGTTGTATTTCTAATGTGTAGTTTAAGACTGACCTGTAGATAGAGATGAGGTTCATGTAAATCCATGGAGAGGCACCCTGGGTGGATTTATGTGAAAGGGTGAAGAATATCTCTTTCTATGCTTGAGTGAAATAGTGTTGCTCATGAGCATACTTGCCCCTTTTTCCTAGGTCTTGGAACCTAGGTCAGGGCTACCTAAATATACTGATGTGTCATGCAGTGGTGGCCTCTGTCACTGTAGAAAGCATTACAGTCGGTGACCATGCTGCCATTCTTGGGAGAGGCATTATATGGAAGGGTAAAGTGAGAGAATTTTATTACCTTTGAGAGTTCCAGGGCCGAGTAGCTGAAAGGATAAGAACTTGAAAATATATTTTAACAGCCAGTTTTTAATATTTCAGATGTTCTAGATACAATAGTTTTGAATTGTGCATGTTTTCATGTAGTCTTGATTTTTAACTTAAAATTTTTTTAATTTTCTTTTTTAGAAGCTAATCATCTAGTAACCTTGGTTATATCATTCATTTAAAACTTTTAATCATTAATTTTCCCAAAGATAATTTTTATTTTTCTTTTATACTGTTGTATGATTTTGTCCAGAATAGTTAGGTTATTGGTTTGTGATAAGATGGAATTCTTTTGTTTGTGGAGCAGAGTTAAACAGACCAATCTTAATTGTTAGATTAAACCAGGTATTATAGTTTTGAATACTGAGTTCACCATTATGGCAATCAAGAAGAATTCCTGATACTATCTGTGAGCAGCATTCATAACCTCTGCTATTTGTCTGAGTGAACGTCAGAGCGCTCAAGGAGATAGTGATATTTAACAGACTACCCCATACCAGAAAAGGAGGGGTAAAGGAGAAAAGGGCACAATATTTATGACTCTAGGAACTATAAGTTGTAATTTAATGAGATCAAAGCATGTGCTGTTTATTTGCTGCACTAACAACTTTGAATAAAATGGTTAGAAAAGAGACAATGTACTAAAAGTTCAGGATATTGAAAAGCTATAAGGGCTGTAAAATCAAAAACATATTTTCAGTGGAAAATCATTTCATGGAGGTCTCTGATTTTAATTTATTGTGCTCTCAAAATTAAGTAATTAACATGTAAGAGAAAAAGAAAGACATAAGAAATGATTAGTTTTTACTTTTGTCAGCCATATACTGAGTTTTCACCCCTACCCCCTCTTCCCACTTCCTTGTTGTTTCATAACAATTATTGTAATACCAATTCATGCATTTTGGAGTATCTCCTACAAAACTTAGCTGATTACAACAGCTCCAGGTTTTCAGTTGTTGAAAATTGTGGAAAGACGTAGAAGTCTTTGCACTTTGTAATCTTGACTGAAGAAAAAACTTAAGAAAAAACAATCCTCCTTTATTAATTCAAAGAATTGTAAGCCACTTTATGTGAATAGAAGTTTTAGCCATATACCTCACTTTAACTGTACTTTTATCAATAGGACAGTGTGTCTTATGAGTAAACCTAGAACAGATCACTAGTATGAAACAAGCCATCTAATAATTTACTAAGTTGTTTGACTGTTTATTTGCTTCATACAGGTATATCTTGCTTTAGGAAAGTTTAATATAAAAAAAGTAAAAATTCAAAAAATTGTTGCAAGTTTTCTTTTAAAAATTATCATTTTAGTCTACAAAAAAGCAGCTTGAGAGCAAGTTTTTAGAAACACCATTGTGTAAAGAAAGATGTACGTTATTTTAAACCCAATATCATTGGTGTCTTTTTTAAAAAATAGAATCAGTTGAGCATAAAAGATTTATTTTTATTACTCAGATGGTGTTTGACTAAATACTGAGTAACAGTATAAATATCAGTCAAACATCCTATAAATCTGAGTTGAGGTAAAACTTTGAGGTCCTCTAACAGATATTTTTCCTTTGAATTAATCTCCTATGTTTTTAAGAAGTTAAATTAATCGCTGGAATGACTACATTTATTTTTATATCCTTCAATATTCTTGGTCAATTTAACTATCATCCAGTGTTTTTGAATATTTATCCAAGGTGGAAATAATAAGATCAATAAATTCTTTTGTTCAATAAATTTGTTAAATCAGAGACCATCTGTCTTATGAACTAGAGTAATGTTTTATTATACTGTCTTATTTCTGTAACTGTTTTCTACTGTATTCCTCGATCTGCACTTATAATGCAGAATTAACCTATTTTTAAGCTCACAAGTTTAGGGCTGTTGATTACAACAGTCAAGATTATTTTCTAGCCCCAAAATATGGTATTCTTTTAAATGCTAGTGACTCACCATATACTAAGCTTTATTTTTCCGTTATCAGTAAGAAAATTGTAATGGTCTGTTCACATTTGAGCATCTATCTATAACATGGTACTTTTACAGGAGTGTGATTGTTACCTCGAAGCCAGCTGGTTCAGTCAGTGATTAAACCCTCAGTACTATACTTATACCTATCACTTTCTATGCAGTCTTGCAAGCTGAGTATGAACTATTGTGTTGTTAACAATAATTTGTTTGGCTGACATTGACTTCTCTCACCAAGTATTTTTGTTGCTATCTAATTTATCCTGAATAAATCAACCTTTGATTTCAGCAGATCTTATTTTAGGTAAAGATGAGTCACATTTTTTTTCATATTATGTTCATCACTCTTTTCTTCTTATATTTTCATTATAATTTTTAGTTCCTCTTAGATCCTTGAATGTATTAAGGTGCTATGGGATAAGTATGAAACATAGTGCCTTTCCTTGAGGAGCTCATAGTCCACAGGAAATCTCTTATTGTTATCAGCTATGGAAGAATTAATCTTGAATTCTTTAAATAAATAAAAGAACACTTAATTATTCATAGCACTATTAAGAATTCAGACTACTTTATTTTAAAAGTAGAGAAAATAATTGTAGAATTCCTTTGGATTCACTGTAGTAGCAAGAATAGGTAACAGTGCCTAGCACATAGTAGAGGGTCAACAATACTTACTGCATGGAGTACTACATACCAGGCACTGTGTTAATTTTTTAAAAATTATTTCTCCATTTTACAGATGAGGAACTTGAGGCAAGTCAAGTTAAGTTACCTAAAGTTACATGACAAGGAGAATAGAGCCAGGATTGAAACCTGGAGAAATTTGGCTACAGAACCTGTAATCTTAACCATTCTGCTGATATAGTAGCAGCATAAGCAGTTTATGCACATAAGTTTCTTCTCTCCTTCATCTTCATTAGAAAGCATATATTAAAAGGGAAGATTGTTAAATATTCATACTCCTCCATTACCAGCTTCTTATATGCCTTGAGTCCGCACATCTCTAGTCTAGCGTGTCTCTCCCTTGGAACTCATCACTGAACACTGCGTCCTTAGGGCTCTTCCATTCAGCTCTCCTCTTTCTCCAGTCATAGCATCCTTTTCTATCATCTGTACCATTACACACCCAGACCTGTTCTCTTTACTGCTAGTCCTTCAGTCCCCACTACTTCACCTGGTCCATTGGCCTTTTCCTGTCTACTCATAATTCCCTGCATAGTATTTCTCATTTATTCTGTTCATCTTAACTCATCACTTTACCGTTTTCTTTAAAACTAAACCTTTCAACTATAGTCATCCCAAGGAGGTGCATGACTCGGACCATACTGGTGTGGCTTTTCTCCTTTTTCCCTGTTTGTATTCTCATTTGCAAAATAAATATAATGATATCTGTCTTTCCTGTTTTATATATATGTATATATGTAATAAATATAAAATAATAAACATATAGAAAAGCACTTCAGAAAGTTTAGCATGCTATGGAAATTTATTGGATTATTGTTACTTACAAGTAAAATTAAGATAAAGACAGTTTTGATGGATTCAGCTTTTCTGCACCATAACTATAGGTGGGTTATTTATTTGTATAGGCTGTCAAGACGATTGAAACACAGCCTCATTTGCCTTTAAATTCATTATCAGATAGGAAAGTCTGAAATTCCTTGTGACTCATCAGTTTCTCTTTCTGGCTTCATGCTTGAACTACATTCTAGTTCTACAATGACCACCTCTCTCTAAACTATTTATCTTCCTCAAATCGTCTATAAATTTCATGGAATCATAGAGATTATCTGATCTGGTTTTCATGTTTCTTTGAGTTGCAGAACTCTCTGTTCAAGATGTGGAAGTTCAATGTTAAAACAAATACGGTAGAGCTGCTTGTGCTTGAGGGGAGGTTTGGAGGAACACTAGAGCTGTACCTGCTGGCTCTTTCTCTTAGCAGCTGTGAAGGGACTCCATGGAGCCTCTAGGACTTCTCAAGAGCACAATTTAAAAACCATTAACTGGATCCCACATCTTTTTTTAGAAAGGGAACTGAAACCCAAGGAGCATAGGTGAATTACTCAATATCAAGCAGCTTGTAAAAAAAGATTCTCCTTTTATCGTTTGTACTGTATAATATTTGTAGTGATATTCTAAACAACCTGTAAATTTTATGGTGTTAGCTGAAATTCTTCTTATAGTAGACATAGTGATAATTCCCCAATATCCATTCCATCTCATAAGATCAGTCTGTTTCTAAGCCAAGTAGTATCATCTCCATTCCTCATGCCAGTGTTTGCTTCAGGAATGAGCATGTGATCCAATTTTGACCAGCAGGAGGTGGTTCAAAGAAAAATTTTGTTACTCTTTAGCAGGAGCTCTAGGAAGAGACAGTAGCTGTCTAATACCTAAATTGGCATCTTGTTCCAGTCCCAAGAATGGGAAGTGGAGAAATGAAAATATCCTAGTTTGTGATGGTACCCTAGTCTTTGAATAAATATCTTAGTCATTGAGTGCCTGAATCAACCAACACAAGAACCTGCCCAACTTTGGACTCCCTGTTATGTGGAAGAATAAATTTCCTTATTATTTGATGGTTTAAGTGTGGTTTTCTGATACTTGTAACCAAAGTGTCCTAACTGATACTGACACTTTGTGTTTTTCATTTCAAGATATTTTTTTGTACAAAATCGTAGATGTTTAAAACATAAAATGTATTAGTTTTAGAACATCTATGTGATAGTCCACTTTGTAAGGATCTTTTGGTACAAATAAATTCCTCTGGCTCCCTGATTATCTTCCTTTTTCTCCCATTCCTCCAAAGCTCTATCCTGAGGTCTCTGTTTTTCTTTTTTCATATTCTTTCTTTCGGTTGGCTTATACTCCTTAATTCACTCAGTCACTTCATGTCATATCTCTATTTCCAGCCTCACATTTCTCTCTTTCTCCAGTTCTGTATTTTCAACTGCCTGTAGGTCATCTCCTTTAATGACTTATTGTAACTTCAGGGTCAGCAGGGCACAAATTGGATTGATTCTTCATTCTCCCTATCCCTCCTTCCAAAAAAAAAAAATTCATACAACTCTCCTTTCAAAGGAAACAGTGTTGCTGCCTGTGAAGGTGAACCATCCCTGGTACATTGAAACTTCATTTGGGGGAATTCATCATGTGTAACCTTCTATAATTTGAAAAAATATGAATGAAGAACTTTTTTTTTTTGAGCCTATTTTTTGAGCCTAAGCCTATGGCTCAGGCTTAATGATTTGTGCTTTTTAGCTTTCTTAAGAATCGATATCAGAATATTGTCTATCATAGAAAATATGTTATGTCATTCTACTGAAAATCCTTCAATGGTTAATTCTTCATTGCCTATAAGGATACAATTAAAACTCTTTAGTTTGACCTACAAATATCTTTCAATATAGAATTCTGCCAAATTTCTAACCAAAACTACCAATACTCTACTCCTCCTCCTTATCCATATCATATTAGCTCCAGCCATATCATGTTAGTTCTGTTTCCCTGAAAAATACCATGCTCTTTCATGTTGCTGTACCTTTTTGCCTGGAATGTCTACTTTTTTTGTCTTCTTTGAAAATTTATCTTTAAAGACTCAGTTCAAATACCACTTTTCCGTGTAATGCCTTTTTTTTTTTTTTTTTTTTTTTGTGGGGAGGATCAGCCCTGAGCTAACATCCAATGCCAATCCTCCTCTTTTTTGCTGAGGAAGACTGGCCCTGGGCTAACATCTGTGCCCATCTTCCTCTACTTTATATGGGACGCCGCCACAGTGTGGCTTAACAAGCGGCGCGTTAGTGCGTGCCCAGGATCTGAACCAGCAAACCCCGGGCTGCCGCAGTGGAGCACACACGCTTAACCACTTGTGCCACCGGACCAGCCCCCCATGTAATGCCTTCTTGATGCCCTTAACCAAACTGTCTCCTTAGTTATGCTTCTATACATTTCTGTAATATAGCACTCGGCATTATATTGCAATTATTTCTTACATAAATTTTTCTTATTAGATGTTAATGAACTTGGGAATTGATAATCTTTTATCATCTTTTTATCTCGGAAGATTTTTGTTGAATAAGTAACGAATGAAAACACCCTACTTCTGGTTGTTTAGTTCATTTAGTTAGTGCACTCTTTTTAAGAGCAAAGATCATGCATTTTATCCCTATATCGTTGTGTTTGCTATTCCATAGCCACAAATAGCATTCTCACCTTGGCTAATTATCTTGCAAGGGAACTGGGGGAAATAGACTTGATGGACCAGTAGTATTATCTTGATATATGAAATATAGTAAATTATAATCATAGGTTTAAAAATGGACTTTAAAACTGTCAGAAAAGTTGGGGCCAGCCCAATGGTGTAGTGGTTGAGTTCGCGTGCTCTGCTTTGGCAGCCCAGGATTTGCAGGTTTGGATCCCGGACGTGGACCTACACAACGCTTGTCAAGCCATGCTGTCACAGGTGTCCCACATAAAATAGAGGAAGATGGGCACAGATGTTAGCTCAGGGCCAATCTTCCTCAGCAAAAAAGAGGAGGATTGGCATTGGATGTTAGCTCGGGGCTAATCTTCCTCACCATAAAAAAAGAAAAAACTGTCAGAAAAGTACCTTGCTTTGATGAAATATATAAGCTGAATTTTCTGTTTGATGTTTCCTATGTTAAGGAGCTAAAAAAAGTAACCTCAGACTTGGTAAAGTCCAAGGTCACATGTGAACATAAGATGGGAGAAGAAAACATCAATTTAACAATTAAAGAACAGAAATTTCAAGAACTTCAAGAAAGATTCAACATGGTATTTAATTAAATGTATTCATGTTTATAAAATTAATATTTTTTAAAACTTATGAGAATTTCCAGATTATAATACAAAAAAGTTCCTTCTTTGTAAAGTTAATATACGTAGTAAAAAATATTATGAATCTTTTTTTTAATTGTTAGATAATTTTTGCCATTATCAATAAGACTTTAGGACAATAAAATTTGGTATAACCATTTTATTTCCACTTTAATATGGTATCATGTAATCTTTTGGTACAGTGATGTCTCCAGAAAAGTGTTTGGAGAAGAGAGATTCTGTGGTTTTTAACATTAACATTTATAAATTTGTACCAGCCTGTATTGGGTATCTAATACATCTTCAGTTCACTAGAATCACTGCTTCAACAGCAAACAGTGTTGGTATTCCGGAGTAATAATAGGTCATGACACTCCCAAATTTGTTGAGCACTGAATTGAATGTAGAATTTGTCAAATTTTATATCATAACTTTAAAATTATTCAAATTTTTTAAGGAATTGGAATTAAATAAGAAGATTAATGAAGAGATTACCCATATTCAAGAAGAAAAACAGGCAAGCAATCATAAGATATTTTGGAAGCTAGTAAATATTTTAAAAACCAGATACCATGTCAGAAATAAACAAATTAAGTAATAAATGGAATCATGCCTAGGTCAGTTCCTAGCACATAGTAAGCACTCAGCTGGTGTGTATTGAATGAATACATGTGTACCTTTTTAACTAGGTCTCACGTATACTTCCATTAAAAAATCAATCAGGGGGCCAGCCCAGTGGAGTAGTGGTTAAGTGCGCACACTCTGCTTTGGTGGCCTGGAGTTTGCAGATTTGGATCCCAGGTGTGGACCTATGCACCACCTATCAAGCCATGCTGTGGCAGGCGCCCCACGTATAAAGTAGAGGGAGATGGGCACAGATGTTAGCCCAGGGCCAATCTTCCTCAGCAAAAAGAGGAGGATTGGCAATGGATGTTAGCTCTGGGCTAATCTTCCTCAGCAAAAAACTAATAAATAAATAAATCGGAGGAGAAATGGGGAGATGTTCGTCAAAGGGTACAAACTTTCAGTTATGAGTAAGTTCTGTGGATTTAATGTACAGCATGGTGACTTTAGTTAACAATACTGTATTGTATACTTAAAAGTTATGGGGCCAGCCCAGTGGCGCAAGCCGTTAAGTGCATGTGCTCCGCCTCAGTGGCCCGAGGGTCGCAGGTTCGGACCCTGGTGCGCACCGACACGCTGCTTGTCAAAGCCATGCTGTGGCGGCGTCCCATATAAAGTGGAGGAGGATGGGCGCGGATGTTAGCTCAGGGCCAACCTTCCTCAGCAAAAAAAAAAAGAGGAGGATTGGCATCGGATGTTAGCTCAGGGCTGATCTTCCTCACAAAAATAAAATAAACATACATATAAAAAAAAAAGTTGCTAAGAAAGTAGATCTTAAATGTTCTCAGCACACAAAAAAATTGGTATGTGAGGTGATAGAGATGTTAACCTTATTGTGATCATTTTGCAGTATGTACACGTATCAAATCATCACATTGTACACCTTAAGCTTACACAATGGTATATGTCAATTATATCTCAAAAGCTGGAAAAAATGTTACATTAAAATATTTTATAAATAAATAAAGTGAATAAAAATAAAGCAGCCTTTTCCTTGATGGCTTAGACCAGTGATACCCTAGCAGATAATTATTGAAATGTATGTATGCTTAGAGCATGCGTTTACAGGACGCTACACTCTCATTTGAGTCTATTTGATATTTATAATTCTTCTATTTAAAAAAAAAAGTATGAGAAAGAAAACGTCTGTTTCTTTTTTTCTCTTCTGCTTTTTCTCCATTTGATTCTGATTGCATGCCATGACATCCTAGCCCATTAGCAATATGACATTTTAGTAGTGATATATTTACTATTTGGAGAGCAAGCCAACAAAAGTTTTAGTTTTGAATTCTTCACCTTTTTCAGTAGTGTCTCAGAATTTATGGTCCATTTAAAAAAACGTTGTTGTTTGAGGAACTTTTAAAAATAGTACTTTGTAAGAAATCATGTAATATAAATTATTCTAGATATTAAATTAGTAAAATGTGCCATTAGTTTATTTCAGTATATTGTTTATTATGGTGTTGAAATTAAACTGTAAAGATAAGAAACTAGAAAATGTATTTTAAGATTGAGTTTAGAAACATACCTACTATCTTAAAACTTTTTCAATTGATATATATATTTATATTTTTTTAAAGGATATCATCATTTCTTTCCAACATATGCAGCAATTACTTCAGCAGCAGACCCAAGCTAATACTGAAATGGAAGCAGAACTGAAGGTGCTAAAGGAAAATACTCAGGTTTTATATATATATATTTTAGTATATTTTCATCTAATGAGCTTCACCTGTTTAGCTGCATTCATCTGTCCAACTTTATCTGAGATCATTTTGGATTTTAGGGCTAAAATAATGGCCTCCTTCATCAACTTGGTATCGGTGTTTAAAGTAATGAGCATATTTTTTTAAACATTTAAGTCACTAGTTAAATGTCCAATTTTATAAAGTATTTGATTTAACTTGGTAACAGATTGAATGGGATTTTTTTCTTTGTCTTAGAATTGTGGCCAAGATCCAAAACTGAAAATAAGAGGTGACAAGTGTCACCACATTCTAAGAGAGCAGTCAGTGAGTCCCAGAAATTAGGGGCAGATTCCTCTTCACAGGAACATGATAGAACTGGCCCTGTTACCGCAAAAATTGCCCCATCATCTTCTTTCCAGTATATGTAAGAAAATGACTGGGCAGGGGAAGAAGTTATGGTCACTGATGTTTTGGGAGTTGAGGGTTCAATAAGAGGCTTTTCTCTTACATGTGTAGTGGAGGGGGTGCATTTCCTCTCATGAAGCTAAGTGAAGGGGTCTACAGGACAATCACTTGGAAAGATGGGGGTACAACAAGGGGAGACTGCCATCTCGTTCCTCAGATGGATGCTTGAAATGCCATGGAAACCTGAAGTCCACTCTGGAGTTGCCAGTAGAGTAGAATGTAATAAGTTCATGTAGAACTTGGCATGTGTTCCTTGAAGTTTGAAAGTGTACCAAGAACATATAAACTGGTGCCCAGTTCTGGTCTAGAAATTTCGTGGAGGAAAGTTTTTGGAGTAATCTGTGCCAATGGAGCTTGAAGTGTATTATGCTTCTTCCAATACAATATAGCCCTGGAAGGGTGCACAAGAGAGAACCTTGGTGGTTCCTTGGCTCCACCTGAACAAACGTGGATGTTAGTGGAAGGGCAGGAACTGCCCTGTGTGTTACTGGGCCAAGTGATGGGATGTCCAGCTCAGGAGAAGGAGCTGGGGACATGTTCTACTGGGGTGGCTGATGGAAGATATTTGTGCCCCTCTGAAGGGATTCTTAGTAATAAAGGGTGAAGCTGAACATTTCTCAAGAAAACTACAATCACCTCTCATGTAAAAACCACCATCAGCAGAGGCCAGGGCCAGCTTCATGGGTATGTAACCAGTGCAGTTGCCTAGGGACCCATACTCAGAAGGGCCTCGTACTTCAGGTTTAATGTTCTGTGGTCACTGTCTTGAAATTTTTATTAATTTTTATCTTTGAATTTATGTTTTGTAAATTAATTCTGATGGGAAAATGGAGCATGTGCTGGGGGCTTGGAGCCTCAGCTCAGACATTCACCTGTCTCCCACTGCCTCCCAGGACCAGTTCTTGGCTGCTAGCTCTCGCACCCTTTGGTGCCCTGAGTCCTGCCTGGCCTCATCCTCCCTGCTCCTGTCTCATCACTGCTGTAGGTTGACTGGGTCACACTGGTAGGGAAAGGCCTATGTTCTGCTCTTGCCCTTTACCTCTGGTGGAGGCCTAGATGCAGCAGGGAGGGTCTTGGTTGAGTGCATGTGCCTGGCAGCATCCTCTGTCCAGGTTGGCAATGCCTCAGCACGTTAGGTAGGTGATTTGGCAGGGAGCGAGTCCCCAGTCCAGGTACTGAGGGTGTATCCCTGTCCAGCAGTTGCAGTCCCTTGGGGGTCACTCATTTGCCGTGGGTAGGGGTAGAAGGCCTGTGGGACAGGGAGATTAACTTCCCGACTCTCAGCCAGGACATAGTACATGGGCCCAGCAGCTTGCAGGAGGTAGAAACCAGTAGCTAGTGGATCTTTCTTGTGCTGTCATGTGATTAGGCCCTTAGGCATCTGTGAGGATCTGCATTTGCCCTGTGAGTATCCCCCTGCCCAAGGGACCATGACATTAAATAGAAAATAAAAAGCATCATGATAGGTTGACAGGGAGAGAGAGAAAAAGAGAGGGAGGGAGGGACCATGAAGAAAGGAAAAAGTTTGGGCCGGCCTGGTGGCATAGTGGTTAAGTTTGTGCGCTCCGCTTTGGCCGCTCGGAGTTCACAGGTTCGGATCCTGGCGTGGACCTACTCAACGTTCATCAAGCCAGGCTGTGGCAGCGTCCCGTGTACAAAATAGAGGAAGATGGGCAAGGATGTTAGCTCAGGGCCAATCTGCCTCACCAAAAGAAAAATTAAGTTAAAAAAAAAGAAAGGAAAAAGTTTTGTATTTTAGTATCTTTAATAGCACTTTTTTCCTGCTTTTTTCCATTTTGCATCAGTCCCCACAAATTACGCTGAGTTTATCATCCTTGAATGGAACCAGACTTAACCCAAACAATGCAATTTTATCTCCTCAGCATTGATGTTCTGTGACTAGTCATGTAAAGAGAGTTTTGCCTTTCTTATTTTTCTTGCTGGCCCCCAATACTGTAGGTGTTAGACCTAGATAGAGGCAGAGGGAAGAGATGTGCTAGAGTCAAACCTCTCCTTCTTCTTCTTCTTTTTTTTTTTTTTGTGAGGAGGACTAACCCTGCGCTAACATCCGACACCACTCCTGCCCCCCTTTTTGTTCTTCGGGAATATTGGCCCTGAGCTAACATCCGTGCCCATCTTCCTCTACTTTATATGGGACGCCGCCACAGCATGGCTTGACAAGCAGTGCGTCGGTGCACGGCCGGAATCTGAACCTGCAAACCCCGGGCCGCCGAAGCAGAACGCGCGCACTTAGCCGTTTGCGCCGCTGGGCCAGCCCCACCTCTCCTTCTTCTTAGCCACTTCTTAACTCCAATAAAAGACCAGTAAAAAAAATTTCTCTGAAAGTCCAGTTATAAGCAAGTATCTCTCCCATCTCCTCTACCCACTTTATAGATGGATAACTGGGACTGTTTCTCTAATATGGTATGTTGAACCTTCTCCCAAGAAACATAATTTACCCGTTCTCGATGAGTTGCAGTTATCAGGACTGTCTCCTAATCCATTTAAAGGAGTTGAAACATAGATTTTTAGGATGAACAAAATATTAGAGATTAGCCAATCCAACCATTTAATTTCGTGATGAAATAGATATCCAGAAAGTGTGAGCGATGTAGTTAAGGCTTCATAATTAGTGGGAAAACCAGGACCAAATCTTTGTCCTGATTCTGTTCCAGCACTATTTCTATAACATTACATTGTTAATATATTTTTCCTAGATCTATGAGAGCTCCTACTTTTGTTAGATCAGTTATAAGAATGCCACAACTTTTAAATTGCCTTTTGTGAGGTCTAAATCCAGTACTGATGTATCATTGAATTCTACAGGGCCTACAGGAGTCAATAGATATATATAGTCATGTGTTTCTATGAGTTAATGATGACTGTAACTGTGGTTCCAGGATCTTTTAACTATAACTGCCAGTATCTTAGATAATCCAAATGCCTGTCTCTTTAACTAGCACCATTATTACCTTGATAGTTCATAAAGAAACTAGATTTCATATAGTAAAATTTCAAACAAAGCATTAACAAGAACAGGATAGAATTGTCAGATTTTTATTTTGATAAGTAAGGACATGAAAAAATAAACATTACCATCTATCATCACTTTAACTTTATAAAAGAGAACATTTTAACACCAAAAGTATATTAAGGATATAATCTCAGGATAAAGGACAGTCCTTTACAAGTAAAGACATTTGATGACCTTATATTGACATTTTTTGCCATGGACTAGTGAAATTTTGTCATGGATCAGTACTTGCTTACAGACTGGTGTTGGAGAACCACTGATATATAGTATAACAAAATATTAACGTTGACCTGTTGCTGAGGATTATGCTTCATGGGTATCTCAGGTGTCTTCTTGAGGAGCATTGTAATTCCACCTGTACTAAAAGGGATCATTACTCTTCCTAATGGTCTACTGTTTTTCAGTGCTCTGCAGTTATACTGTCATCTGTCTTATTCTTTTAATAGTACAATTTGGAGCATAGAGACCTAAACTTTCATGATAGAGAATATTTTCTACTATGATTTAATTATAGTTTAGTCCAGATATAAGCATAGTTATGCAGCTATACTCATAGTGTTAACAAGGATAATTTACTTAGTTTTTGGTATATTAAAGCATTAATAGATAGTTTTATTTTGATTTTCCACAATATCCATTTTTCAGAGATGGATTTCAGATTTGTTAATCCAGATGCAAATAATACTAAATAATTTCCTGATAGAGAATAAATTCCATGAGAACAATAACATTTTTACTGAGGTAGCATAAGAGCCTAAAAGAGTATCTGGCACATAGCAGGAGCTCATTAAATTTTATTAAATTAATGAATGATTGATTAACAATGAATAAATTCAGACTCTGCAAGTTCAGATGTTGCCAGGTCAGGGCTTCTGGTTGAATATGTTGAGTTGAACCCACACATTCACTTCTTTTTTTTTTTTTTTAATTTTTTGTTTATTGCAGTAACATTGGTTTATAACATTGTATAAATTTCAGTTGTACATCATTATACTTCTATTTCTGCATAGATTACATCATATTCACCACCCAAATACTAATTACAACCCATCACCACACACATGTGCCGAATTATCCCTTTCGCCCTCCTCCCTCCCCGCTTCCCCTCTGGTAACCACCAATCCAATCTCTGTCTCTATGTGTTTGTTTATTGTTGTTGTTATCTACTACTTAATGAAGGAAATCGTACAGTATTTGACCTTCTCCCTCTGACTTATTTCACTTTGCATAATACCCTCAATGTCCATCCATGTTGTCACAAATGCCTGTATGTCATCGTTTCTTATGGCTGAGTAGTAGTCCATTGTGTATATATACCACATCTTCTTTATCCATTCATTCCTTGATGGGCACTTAGGTTGCTTCCAAGTCTTGGCTATTGTGAACAACGCTGCAATGAACACAGGGGTGCATGTATCTTTATGCATTGGTGTTTTCAAGTTCTTTGGATAAATACCCAGCAGTGGAATAGCTGGATCATATGGTAGTTCTATCCTTGATTTTTTGAGGAATCTCCATACTGTTTTCCATAGTGGCTGCACCAGTTTGCACTCCCACCAGCAGTGTATGAGAGTTCCCTTCTCTCCACATCCTCTCCAACACATGTTGTTTCCTGTCTTGTTAATTATAGCCATTCTGACGGGCGTGAGGGGATATCTCATTGTAGTTTTGATTTGCATTTCCCTGATAGTTAATGATTTTGAACATCTTTTCATGTGTCTGTTGGCTATCTGTATATCTTCTTTGGAGAAATGTCTGTTCAGGTCTTTTGCCCATTTTTTAATTGGGTTGGTAGTTTTTTTGTTGTTGATATGCATGAGTTCTTTATATATTTTGGAGATTAAGCCCTTATCAGATGTATGGTTTGCAAATATCTTCTCCCAATTGTTAGGTTGTCTTTTCGTTTTGTTGATGGTTTCCTTTGCTGTGCAGAAGCTTTTTAGTTTGATGTAGTCCCATTTGTTTATTTTTTCTATTGTTTCTCTTGCCCGGTCAGACATGGTGCTTGAAAATATGTTGCTAAGACCGATGTCAAAGAGCGTACTGCATATGTTTTCTTCTAGAAGTTTCATAGTTTCAGGTCTTGCATTCAAGTCTTTAATCCATTTGGAGTTAATTTTTGTGTATGGTGTAAGGTAAGGGTCTACTTTCATTTTTTTGCATGTGGCTGTCCAGTTTTCCCAACACCATTTGTTGAAGAGACTTTCTTTTCTCCATTGTATGTTCTTGGCCCCTTTGTCAAAGATTACCTGTCCATAGATGTGTGGGTTTATTTCTGGGCTTTTGATTCTATTCCATTGATCTGTGTGTCTGTTTTTGTGCCAGTACCATGCTGTTTTGGTTACTATAGCTTTGTAGTATATTTGAAATCAGGGAGTGTGATACTTCCAGCTTTGTTCTTTTTTCTCAGGATTCCTTTAGCTATTCGGGGTCTTTTGTTATTCCATATAAATTTTAGGATTCTTTGTTCTATTTCTGTGAAAAATGTTGTTGGAACTTTGATAGGGATTGCATTGAATCTATAGATTGCTTTAGGAAGTATGGCCATCTTAACTATGTTAATTCTTCCAATCCAAGAGCACGGAATAGCTTTCCATTTCTTTGTGTCTTCTTCAGTTTCTTTCAGCAATGTTTTATAGTTTTCCGTGTACAGCTCTTTCACCTCTTTGGTTAAGTTTATTGCTAGGTATTTTATTCTTTTTGTTGCAGTTGTAAATGGGATGGTATTCTTAATTTCTCTTTCTGCTACTTCGTTGTTAGTGTACAGAAATGCAACTGATTTTTGTATGTTGATTTTGTATCCTGCAACTTTACCATATTCGTTTATTACTTCTAAAAGTTTTCTGGTGGATTCTTTAGGGTTTTCTATATATAAAATCATGTCATCTGCAAATAGTGACAGTTTCACTTCTTCCTTTCCAATTTGGATCCCTTTTATTTCTTTCTCTTGCCTGATTGCTCTGGCTAGGACTTCCAGTACTGTGTTAAATAGGAGTGGTGACAGTGGGCATCCCTGTCTGGTTCCTGTTCTTAGAGGGATAGCTTTCAGTTTTTCACCATTGAGGATGATATTAGCTGTGGGTTTCTCATATATGGCCTTTATTATGTTGAGGTACTTTCCTTCTATACCCATTTTATTCAGAGTTTTTATCATAAAGGGATGTTGTATCTTGTCAAATGCTTTCTCTGCATCTATTGAGATGATCATGTGATTTTTATTCTTCATTTTATTAATGTGGTGTATTACGTTGATTGATTTGCAAATGTTAAACTATTCCTGCATACCTGGAATAAATCCCACTTGATCATGGTGTATAATCTTTTTAACATATTGTTGTATGTGATTTGCTAGTATTTTGTTGAGGATTTTCGCATCGATGTTCATCAGTGATATTGGCCTGTAATTTTCTTTCTTTGTGTTGTCCTTGTCTGGTTTTGGTATCAGGGTAATGTCAGCTTCGTAGAATGAGTTAGGGAGCTTCCCCCCCTCCTCAATTTTTTGGAAGAGTTTGAGAAGGATAGGTATTAAGTCTTCTTTGAATGTTTGGTAGAATTCACCAGGGAAGCCGTCTGGCCCTGGACTTTTATTTTTGGCGAGGTTTTTGATTACTGTTTTGATCTCCTTACTGGTGATTGGTCTATTCAAATTCTCTACTTCTTCTTGATTCAGTTTTGGAAGGTTGTATGATTCTAAGAATTTATCCATTTCTTCCAGGTTGTCGAATTGGTTGGCATATAGCTTTTCATAGTATTCTCTTATAATCTTTTGTATTTCTGAGGTGTCTGTTGTAATTTCTCCTCTTTCATTTCTGCTTTTACTTATTTGTGCCTTCTCTCTTTTTTTCTTGGTGAGTCTAGCTAAAGGTTTGTCAATTTTGTTGATCTTTTCAAAGAACCAGCTCTTGGTTTTATTAATTTTTTTTCTATTGTTTTTTTGGTATCTATTTCATTTATTTCTGCTCTGATTTTTATTATTTCCCTTCTTCTACTGATTTTGGGCTTTGTTTGCTCTTCTTTTTCCAGTTCCTTTAGGTGCGTTGTTAGATTGTTTATTTGAGATTTTTCTTGTTTGTTGAGATAGGCCTGTATTGCTATAAACTTCCCTCTTAAAACCGCTTTTGCTGTATCCCATAAATTCTGGCATGTCGTATTTTCATTTTCATTTGTCTCCCGGTATTTTTTTTATTTCTTCTTTGATTTCTTCGTTGACCCAGTCGTTGTTCAGTAGCATTTTGTTTAATCTCCACGTATTTGTGGTTTTTCTGATTTTCTTCCTATAGTTGATTTCTAGTTTCATACCATTGTGGTCAGAAAAGATGCTTGGTATTATTTCAATCTTCTTAAATTTATGGAGACTTGTTTTGTGGCCTAATATGTGATCAATCCTGGAGAATGTTCCATGTGCATTTGAAAAGAGCGTGTATTCTTCTGTTTTTGGATGGAATGCTCTGCATATATCTACTAGGTCCATCTGTTCTAGTGTGTCATTTAAGGCCAATGTTTCCTTATTGATCTTCTGTTTGGATGATCTATCCGTTGGTGTAAGTGGTGTGTTAAAGTCCCCTACTATTCTTGTGTTACTGTCTATTTCTCTTTTTATGTCTGTTAATAATTGTTTTATATATTTAGGTGCACCTACATTAAGTGTGTAGATATTTACAAGTGTTATATCCTCTTGTTGGATCGTTCCCTTGATCATTATGTAATGCCCTTCTTTGTCTCTTTTTACAGTTTTTGTTTTAAAATCTATTTTGTCTGATATGAGTACTGCTACCCCAGCTTTCTTTTCATTGCCATTTGCGTGGAGTATCTTTTTCCATCCCTTCACTTTCATTTTGTGAGTGTCTTTAGGTCTGAAGTGTGTCTCTTGTATGCAGCATATATATGGGTCTTGTTTTTTTATCCAGTCAGCCGCCTTATGCCTTTTAAATTGGAGCATTTAGTCCATTGACGTTTAAAGTAGCTATTGATAAGTATGTACTTACTGCCCTTTTTTAACTTTTTTTTTTCTCAGTGTTTTAGTAGTCCTTCTCTCTTCCTTTCTTCTTCTATACAGAATTGATGGTCTCTTTAGTTTGACCTCTATCTGAAAGCTCTACTCTTTAACTCCCCTCCTCTCTCCTTTTATGTTTTTGATATCATATCTAACCTCTTTTTTGTGCATTTGTATCCATTACCCTCTTATCATGGAAATAGATAATTTTTCCCATTTGTGGTCTTCTCTTTTCCCCTTAAATCAGTCCCTTTAACATTTCTTGTAGCACTGGTTTCTTGGTGACAAACTCCTTAAATTTTTGCTTGTCTGGGAAATTTTTGATCTCTCCTTCCATTTTGAATGATAACCTTGCTGGGCAGAGTATTCTTGGCTGTAAGTTTTTTCCTTTTAGCACTTTAAATATATCGTGCCATTCTCTTCTAGCCTGTAAGGTTTCTGCTGAGAAGTCAGCTGATAGCCTTATGGTATTTCCTTTGTATGTAACTTGACTTTCTCTTGCGGCTTTTAGGATTCTCTCTTTATCTTTAATTCTGGACATTTTGATTATGATGTGTCTTGGTGTGGGCCTCTTTGGGTTTATCTTGTTTGGGGCTCTCTGTTCTTCCTGTACCAGGATGTCTGTTTCCTCCCTTAGGTTAGGGAAGTTTTCATCTATTATTTGTTGAAATAGATTCTCTGCCCCTTTGTCTCGCTCTTCTCCTTCCGGGACACCTATAACACGGATGTTAGTGCGCTTGATGTTGTCCCAGAGGTCCCTTAGACTGTCCTCACTCTTTTTAATTCTTTTCTCTTTTACCTATTCACCTTGGGTAATTTCTTCTAGTCTTTCTTCCAGCTCACAGATCCGTTCTTCTGTATCCTCTACTCTGCTTTTGAGTCCTTCTAGTGAATTTTTCATTTCCAGTGTTGTATTCTTCATTTCTGATTGGTTCTTTTTTATATCTTCCATTTCTTTGTTGACATTCTCACTGAGTTCATCTATTCTTCTCCCCAGATCAGTGAGCATCCTTAACGCTCTTTGAACTCTCTGTTGGGTAGGTTGTTCATTTCTGTTTCACTTAGTTCTTTTTCTGGGGTTTTGTCCTGTTCCCTTACTTGGAATGTATTCCTTTGCCTCCTCATTTTGCCTCTTTCCCTGTGCTTGTGTCTATGTATTTGGTAGGTCAGCTAAGTCTCTTGCTCTTGGATAGGTGATGTTATGTAAGTGATGCCTTAGGAGGCCTGCTGTGTGCTTCCCTCAGTTCTCAATGTTCCAGGGGTGACCCCTATGTGGGCTACGTGTATCCTTCTGTTGTGGCCTGTTTGCTCTCCCTGTAGGCACCCAGGGAGGCCGAGTTATGCTCCTGGCCAGCTGTTGTAATGCTCAGCTGCTTGTAGTTGTTGTCGGCTCTTCAGTCTCTTTATCATGTGTGGGGAGCCCCAGCACAGTTGGCTGTAAACTCTAATACCACATTTGTGTTGCAGTATTTCTTTTAAGTGAGTAGGCCCCCAGCATGGCAGGTTGTTAGGCTCAGGGCCTTGCAATTGCTATAAGCCTCCAGCCTTTAGGTCTCTTGTCAGCTCTCTGAGGATTGCAGCTGGGTGGGGCTGGCCTCAGGCACAGGAGCACCCAATTGTTTCAGGCTTTGGAAGGTGAGGCAAACCCCCTATGTGGGTCTTTGAGAAGCACAAGTCTTCTGCAGCTGACAAGCCCTGCCGCCCACAGGTCCACACACACAGTCAACACAGTCCTGCCCTGTGTGCGTGCCCCGACCTCCCGAAGTGGACCCAGTCTCTCCACAGCAGGAGCCCCACACTCTCCACCACTGCACCACACTCTCCACCCGCTCCTTGTGCAAGCCCTGCCCCACTGAAGTCGGCTCAGTTGCCAGGCTGCAGAGAATCCAGTCACCAATCTATGCAGGCCCACAAGTTGCCTGAGGGCTTGTTGTTGGGTGGGGCCAGTCTCTAGGGTGGGCTGCCTGCCCTGGCTGAGCTGGATTAAATCGGTGCTCTAGCGGGTGGAGCAGACCCTGGGCTAGCAGGCCTCAGGGAGAACTCCAATGGCGTCTGTGTCAGCACGCCCACACCAGGCCACAACAATGGCTGCCGCCAATGTCCCAGTCCCTGGAGAGGTCTCACCTCTCACCGAGATGCACTCAGGGCCTATTAGGTGAGTTTCTTGTCACCAAAGCACTGTGCACCTTTCTTTCTGGTGATTTTAGGTTGCTTTCTGAAACGGGTGAGTTTGCGCGTGGCCCCTTTAAGAGCCGGTTTTAATTTCTTTGTGAACCAGCTTTTCTGGGGGTACTCCCCAATGTTTTAGTAGCAGGCAAAGTCAGATGTTATGCCACTCGTCTCGATTGTGCTGGGTCCACAAAATGCCCACAGCGGGGGTGCTCCCCGGCTCAGGGCCCCACTCCTCCAGGGAGGGCTGTGTACCTTTGGGCTGCTCCCAGGCGGCCGTGAGGCGCTGCGGCTTGTGAAGGCGGCGTTTTTCCTCTCCAGAAGGGAGTCTCTGCCTCTTCTACCTCAATTAGGATTGTCCGTTGTTGCAGGAGTTCCTCTTATCCAGTTTTCAGTTCTGTCTCAGGGGTAATTTTTCCACGAGTAGTTGTAAATTGGCTGTGTCCGCGGGAGGAGGTGAGTTCAGAGTCTGCCTACGCCGCCATCTTGACTTCCTCCCACACATTCACTTCTATTTCATTCTGAAACTGCAATAAAATAACATTAATAAATCTATAAGGATAAGGAAATAGGCAGAGGAAATAATAAAAATAAAGTTTTAAAGGTGAGAATCAGATGCAAAATTAATAATTTACTTAGCAAATGAGAGAAAGTAAAAACACAAGTCAATGATGCAGAAACGGTCAGGAATTGCAGGCATCATGTGCCTCTAGGACTAGGGTGCACAACCGAAGCCAAAAACTATAAGGTCTATGTAAGAACCTATTGCACCTTGGATTCTCTTCCCTACCCTGCATGAATAGGCACTGCCTGTCTCCTTCCTGCAGGAGATTGCAGGTTTACATTCGAGAATTTGAGTGACAGCTGAGATTGGGGCGATCCAGTGGTGTGTTGGAGACGGCTTGTACCAGGGAGAGCTGGTTGTTAGAGCTGTTGTCATTTTGTGAGCTGGTTGTTAAACCAGTGGTAGCTTGAAATTGACCGTAGTGGGAATATTTAACACTAATGAAGTTGGCAAATGCTGTAAATTAGGCTTTTTTTTTTTTTTTTTTTTTTTGCCGGCATACTAGTGAGAATATTATATTGAGAACAGGTGGAAAGTCTACTGAATTCTGAGACCTCCCGGCCCAATTTCTCCATTTAGAGGGCAGCCAGTTTTATAACTTCCAGGCAGGATAATGGAAGATTCCTTTCTGGGGGAACCAACCTGCTCAAGCGAAAAGACTATAGCTGCTGCAGTTAAACTCGTCCAGTGAAAAAGCTCACCCAGGTCAACCAACCTACAGCGAAGCTCACCCTCTAACAGAACTTTCAACCTTATTCTTAAATATGAACAGGCGTTTAAGGATCACTGGACTTTTGAAAAAGTCTCCAACATGAAAAACAGACAAAACAAACTGGGTAATGAAAAAAACTTGGAGAAACTAAGAAAATATACTCAGTTAAGTATATTTATTAATCCACAAAACAAGAATTAGGGATCCGTAAAAAAAAGAAACATTCATAGACTAAAAGACAACCCTGAAAATAAGTATGTTAACAGACATAAAAAGTACAATGGAAGGGTTGGAAGATAATATTGAGATAGTCTTCTAGGAAGTAGAACCAAAAGACAAGAAGCTGGAAAACAGGAGAGAGAGAAAATGAGGAGTCAGTCCAAGAGATCTGGTGAGTTTCAGAGTGAACAGAGAAAATGGAAGGAGGGGAAATGACCAAAGAAATAACAGAAGATGGTCACCTAGAACTGAAGGATTTGAGTTTGTCTTGCCCAACACCAATGCATGTCATTATGAAGTTCATACTACACTCGAAGAGAAGATTCTAAAACTCTGTGGGGAAGGAAAAAAATTAGGTCACATACAAAGAATTAAGAATGAATAGAAGAATTAAGAATGGCAACATAATGGCTCATACTTCTCATTGGCAACACTGGAAGGTAGAAGATAATAGAACTATGCTTTTAGAGGTTGGAGAGAAATTGATTTCCAGAGCAGACTTGTACTGCATTCAGCCAAACAAATTATTAAGTATTGGTAAAATAAAGATATTTTCAGACACACAGGGTCTCAAAAAATGTACTATCTATGCCTTCTTTATCAAGAAGTAATACAAAGTTTGCTTTACCAAGACAAGGAGATACACCAGGAAAGAGGGAACCATAATGTCTAGGAAACAAGAGACCCACCCAGAAGAGAGAAGGAAGTCCTCAGAGAGAACCTGAGCCGTGTAGCAGATGGAAAGAGCAATAGGTCCAAATTGTAATGGAAGGATGGAATATCTCCAAAAAACAGAAACTGAGAGAATGCCCGATGTAGGAAGTTTCTTTTACATGGGGGTATGGGTAGGGACAGGAAATGACTGACATATCTAATACACAGTTTTAAGAACATAATGCTCTTGGTCATTTATTGTTACCAGGATAGAGACTGTGGCACATTCTCCCGTGTCTCCTCTAAGCTTTTGTTTGTTTATCTCCCAAAATATAGTGTTAGCAATATAAATAGACACTGTAAAATATTTGTCAGAATGTTAAAGTACTAAGCATCTATTAAATATACACCATTGTAAATATTCAGAAATTGCCCTATTATTATATGTACCTATAAATTAAGAAGAAAACACGACTTCTGTAAAAATATTTACATTATTCTGAAATAGAGGCAATCAAAATAGGTATTCATTTAGTACTCTTAAGGTGCATAGCTCTTTATGAGCTAGAGGAGAATCTTCATGTTAAAATCGTAAAATGTCTTTTTAGATTTTTTTATTAGCTGTTTTTTTATTAGATGCTTCCATAATTTTGCATAATTATGTCTTTGCATATTGATATTCTAGATATAATTGAGAACTCTAAATAGATGGAATACTATGGATCCTTTAAAATGAGATAGATCTATATTTAATGATATGAACAGTGAACAAGACATGTTATTCGTTTCTTAAAAACAGATTGCAGAATAACATGGTATGTATGATATGGTCTCATCTGTATTTAAAAAGACATGTTCTATGTACTTGTATGCTTAGAGACAGTTTCTGGAAGGCCAAGAAACTGCTAAGTGATTACTCCTGGGGAGAACTGGAGAACTGATGAGAGGAAAACTTTATGTTTTCTTCTTATATCCTTTGTGTGGCTTGAAGTGTTTACCCTGAATGGACATAGGTTTGATAGTAATAAACAAATGAACTTGAAAATTCCAGAGGTATCAGACATGTAGGTAGAGTTCTTACTATTTACCTTTTTACAGAAGTTTACTTGGATTATCAGCAGACATTGAAGAAATCTAATAATATTGGTGACACTGATTTAATAGCTTTAAAACCCTTGTCTTAGAAAACACTTAGTAGTATTTTTACTCTTTAAAGGTTTTTTGCAGGGGAAGAGGGTAGTGTGCTAGTGACTGTATTATGTTAATTTATGAAGTAATAAGTTAATATGGTAAATATTGAAGCTCTACTAAAAAGTGTTAATTTGAAGTTAAAAATTAAGATTGTATTTAAGGGTTTTCTAGCCAGTTAATTTCTAAAGTAAACACATACAGAAAAAATGTTCTGTGGTAGTTAAAATTTTTTCGTAGGGTTAGGCTGGATTATGCTACATTTCATATTTTTCAGTGCTGTACTTTATATTACTTTTTCAGTACATTAAAACTTATGCAGTGAAACTGAATAATGGCAATGTTTTTATACTCTTTTATAGCCATTTCTTTTTCCTAACCTCCCCCTATTTCCTGTTAACTAAACTATAAGCACCTTTCTGTTAATTTATGAAAGTGATTGTTGAGATAGCACGTTATCACTGATCTGTGTGGCACTTTCAGCGTGTTAGAAGCAAAGGTCCAAGCAACATAAAACACATCAAAATTCATTAATGTGGTATTGATTATTTTTTGGATAATTAATTTTATTGCAGACCCTTGAAAGAGATAATGAGCTGCAAAGGGAGAAGGTAAAAGAAAATGAAGAAAAGTTCCTTAATCTTCAAAATGAGCATGAGAAAGCACTAGGAACTTGGAAAAAGCATGTAGGTTTATTAAATAATAAAATATTAAAATATTTTAAATAGTTGTAGATGTTTAAAATAACTATTAAATGCTAAGAAAATATTGCAAAAATAATATAGGAGTAAAGTCAGAGACATTTTCTTTTTGCACTTATATTTCCAAGAAGTGAATGCTTTTTAAAAGCTAAATTTAATAAAATTTTCTGTAGTGCTTTCATGTGTGAAAAACCATACACGTACATGTGTGTATATATATATATATATATATATAAAATTTGATTTCCCATATGTGACAAAGAAAAATTACCTTTTCATAAAGCTATTGCATAGTATTTTAGTAAATGATGAAAATAAAGAATTACATAGGTACTATTGTTAGCCGATCTATTTAGCTTCCTCAGCAGTTTTGTTGAGATGTATTAAAGCCATGTTTAGAACATGTATACAGTAGTTGAGTTCTATAGTGTTAACATTTTATCATAAAAGTTGGTATGTTATAAACATGGCTGTTTCCTTAAACCACATTGGTTTATTTTATACTAAATTTTAATTTCAGTGAAGTAGATAATAAAAGTGTAAAATGATGTAAATTAAAGTTGTGAAATATAAAGGTTCACTTTAAAGATGGTGGATCCCAAAATTGATTCTTCTATTTTAATATCTATTTTTATTGCTTTTCAATTCTTTAAAAGAATTAACACAATAGAGAGTTGCTATTTATGAGTTTATGAAAGCTATATTTTGGGAAAATGAGATTATATTTTAGACTATTAGACTAATTATACTGTATTATTCTAATACTTTATTAATATGATATATATCTAAATACCAGCTTGATAACATTTTCTGTAGATGATTTTGTTTGATAAAATTGTTATATAAGTAACTCTTGATTTTTCAATTCATTTGCAGCTAACATGTTCTCTTAATTTGTATTTTGGAGAGATCAAGTCTTCACTGATGAATTTGATAAGCTTTACCCAAATCTCAAAAAATATTTTGTAATTAATTGTATCAGAATACTAAAAAATTCCTAATAATCTCTATACAGATAAAGTTCTTCTGTAAGCAACAAGCATAGTAATATGCTTAGTTTAGCTTTAGCTAATTCACATTGCACCCCAATACTTCCTTCTCATTCCTGATGTTTAAAAGACCATGGAAATGGTAGTCAGGATAAGGAAAACTATCAAGTGAAAAGGGATATAAATTTAAATATGCCAACCATGCCGAAAAAAAGATTAGTTGAGCTAAGAAGATTTAAACGTTCATTTTTCCTGTTGAGACCACAACCATGCCCCTCCCCCAGGAAAAAAATGAATTGAATTAAGAAAAATAAGCATTCAGTTTCACTGGTAAGGCCTCAATCTATAAATTTGAATAAAATTGGTTTTGTCCTAGGAGTTTTAGCTTCTATAATCATTTCACTTCCATGTGCTTTAGTACTAAACAGAACATAGTTAAATAAGAAAAAGCTGCTTTGGTTCTATTAGAGTTTTCTTGAATGGGAGGTCAGATGTGCTCTTTAATTGTATTTCTCTTTGTAAGTTTTTCACCATTCTTCAATGAAGGACAATTATAGTATTGCTACTGAGATTGCATCAAGATGGCTTAAAAAAAGATACTGACAAAAATAAGATGGAATCATATAAATGCTGGTTTTCAAAAAAAAAATAAACAGTGAAAGAAAATACTGTACAAATAGAACTTAGTGAATATTATTAGACAATATATTTAAAATTCATTGAAATATTATAAAGAACAGTGTTATGTATATCTGTTTTCATTTGGCTAGTTATATAGCCAGTGGATATGTATAGACAAAAAGACAATAAATGAGGATGTTCAGGAATTATTCAGGGAAGGGGGGGAATCACAAAACAAACTCGATTCACAACATTTGTTGAGCATCTTTCATGTGTTAGGCACTGTTCTAAATATTGGATTTTCAAAGATGCCTTGAATACAAAGATTAATAAAGAACTTACACTCGCAAAGGGACAGATAACTAGGAAATTAACCACAATAGCATGGAGTGCTTTTAGTAGCATTAACAAATTCCTATGAAAGCAAAAAATAAGCCACGTCGTTTATCTAGGTTGGAGAAAGTTTTAGAGAAAAGATGACACTAGAATTTTTGGCCTTGAAAGATGAATAGGGTTTCAGCAGGCAATAGGTGCCCATTTCCTACATTTCCCATTCCATCCTGTTGGCATTCCATTTAAGAAAGAATGGGAAAAATCATGGGGATATGAAACTTCATTTTCAAGGGTGGTAAATAGTCTGATTTGAATAAGCATAGGATATGTGGGATGTGACATTCGAAGATAGATTGAGATCACTTTCTGAAGCGTTCCTTAATAAAGAAGTTGAATTTTATAAGTAATGGGAAGCCATTGAGAATTTTAAAGCAGAGAAATAATATAGTCAGATCTGTATTTTAGAAAAATAGCTCTTATGGGGCCGACCCGGTGGCGCAGCAGTTAAGTGTGCACGCTCTTCTTCAGTGGCCTGAGGGTTCGCAGGTTTGGATCCTGGGCGCGCACTGATGCACCCCTTGTCAAGCCATGCTGTGGCAGCGTCCCATATAAAGTAGAGGAAAATGGGCATGGATGTTAGCCCAGGGCCGATCTTCCTCAGCAGGAAAAAAAAAAAAAAGAAAAGAAAAGAGGATTGGCATCGGATGTTAGCTCAGGGCTGGTCTTCCTCACAACAACAAAAAAAGAAAAATAAAAATAACTCTTGCAGCTGTATAGAGGGTGGCTTTATGGAAAAAGACCAGTAAGAAGAATATTGCAAATAATCTAACCGTGAGCCTATGAGGGTGTGAATTAGGGCAATAGTAGTGAGAGCAGAGAAGAGAGATAGATGCAGGAAGCATTTTGGAGGTAGAATTGGTGGGATTAGTGGCATTTTCTACATACTGAGTATTAGAAGGGGAGAAAGTCCAGTATGAGAGTCTGAGAATAGTATAACTAGTAGAATAATAATGTCATTAACTGACATAAGGAATGTGAAAGGAGAAGCAGATTTGGTGGATGAAAATAATGAGTTTAATTTTGGAACTGTTGAATTTATGGTGCCTGCAGGACATTTAGCTGGAAATGCACACCATACATTTGGAAATGTGAATCTAATCTTAGGAGAAAGGTTGGGAGACGAGACATAGATTTAAGATTTATTGGCATAAAGATGAAATTTGAAGGTATAGCTATAATAAGATTGTCTATGGAAGGGATGGAGGACTTGAAGAGAAGAAGGTTAAAGAAGAGCCTTGGAGAATCTCAGCATTTTGTGAGTGGTTAGTGTGTGTGTGTGTGTGTTGGGGCAGGAGGGGAGGGGGGACCTGGTAAGAATGTGAGAAAGGTAGGAGGACAGAGAGTAGTACCATGAAAGCAGAGAAAAGAGGTTCTTTCAAGGACAAGTAGTCAACATAGTCGTGCTACAGAGCTGTTAAATGGTATTATACTTGGAAAAAATCCTTTTGCTAATTGGCAGGTGACATCTGAGAAAAAACATCAGCAGAACAAGGAGGGCAGAAGTCAGGTTGTTAAGGGCTGATAGGAGGTTAGACTTTTAAAGCAGCAAGTGTGGGACTTTAAGAAGTGAGAGAGACCGAGTAATTGGGTCAAGGAGAAAAAAAATGAGGAATGTGAGAAGAGCATATTTGTGGGCTGAGGAGAACATGCTGGTGCAGTGGGAAAGATGTGAAAAGGCAGGAGAGAGATCACTACTGGAGCCAGGCTCTCAGGGAAACCAGGGGATAAGAACACAGGGAGAGTTGAGCCTTGGAAAAGAAGCACCTTGCAGAGATGGACTGAAAGATGCTTAAAAATAGAAGAGATGGAGGGAAAGTAATAGGTGAGCTCATGTCTGTTAGCCTCTATAAGGAATAGTACATGCATTTGTGGAGTTTTTAGTAGTTTTAAGATTATGCAAGAGAAACTTTATAATCTTTCATGACAAAAGAGTATTTTTCTCCTCAGTGGAACTTACTCTTACTTTGTCTCATATTTGAGGTTCCCATGAAAGAGTACTCCCTCAAGAACAAGATTATGGAATTTTATTGTCAGTGAAAGCCCAGTGTATAGATGTAAATATTAGGCTGACCTATCAGCTTCTATTGTACTGCTTGGTGCTCAGTACTACACTTCATCCAGTGGAGTTAAAATCCATATATCTAATTTGCAACAAGAAAATAAAACTTCAAGAAAGCGGTGAAGGTGTAACCTTTATAGAATTTTTATGCTTAAAAATAAATTTCTCATTTGTAACAAGAGGTGGTTTAATTGTAGTAATTAAAAACACAACCCCTAGATTTTGCTTTGGAGTTGAATCCTGACTATTACTTTTATGGACCTGATCTTGGTCAAGTTACTTAATGTCTTCAAGTCTGACATTTCTCACCTATAAATTGGGGATTAAAAATACTTCATAGGGGGCCAGCCCGGTGGTGTGCTCTGCTTTGGTGGCCTGGGGTTCGTGGGTTTGGATCCTGGGCACAGACCTACGCATCATTTATTAGGTCACACGGTGGCAGGCATCCCACATATAAAGTAGAGGAAGATGGGGACAGATGTTAGCTCGGGACCAATATTCCTCAGCAAAAAAAGGAGGATTGGCAACAGATCTTAGCTCAGGGCTAATCTTCCTCACCAAAAAAAAAAAAAAAAAGAAAAGAAAAAGAAGAAAAAATACTTCATAGGACCTTTATGAGTATGAAATTATGTTTATTAAGTACTCAGCACAATTTAGTATATGGCAGCTCTTAATATTGGTAATTATTTTGGGGTTTTCATTTTTTACTTTTTCCTAAAACTTGTGTTAATGAAGTATTTTCATACAAAACACGTTTATTTACCTACTCATTTTGGTTAAATCTTTTATTAGGTTGAAGAACTTAATGATGAAATTAATAAAATTAAAAATGAGTTATCATCACTTAAAGAAACTCATATTAAGTTAGAAGAACATTACAACGAATTATGCGATCAGAAAAAGTTTGAGGAAGACAAGAAATTTCAGGTAAAATTCAAGTATGTTGGGGGTACAAACTGTTAAAGAAATTAGAACTGTCACTGATGATTTTCTCCCTGCTTTATATTTTCAGTTTCTCAACTTTTAAAAAATGAGTTTAAGCAGGTACTCTATTATACATTTTTTGTTAATTTTTGTGTACAGTATGACATAAGGATTGGGGGTCATTTTTTGGACGTGGATTTCCAGTTGTTTCAGCACACGCATTTATTGAAAAGACTATTTTGTCTCCCATTGTACCTTGGTACTTTCTTTGAAACTTTCTTTGAAAATCAATTGACCAAATATTTTTGTTAGTGCCCTCAAGTGGATTCCAACCCCTAGCACCCCTGTACAGCAGAGGGAACCCTGCCTGGGTCTTTTGGCGCCATCCTCTCACCTCTGGCACTACATCAGACAATGCTCCCCTGCTATTCATAGGGTTTTCATGGCCAATTGTCCCAGAAGTTGGATGGCCAGGTCCTTCTTCCTAGTCTGTCTGGTCTGGAAGCTCTGCTGAAACCTGTCCCCCATGGGTGACCCTGCTGGTGTGTGAAATAGCGGTGGCATAGCTTTCAGCATCACAGCCACACATAGCTGCCACAGTGTGACAATCGACAGACGGGTGGTGTGGTTCCCTGACCAGAAATGAGCCTGGGTCGCAGTGGTGAGAGCGCCAAATCTTGACCACTAGACCACCAGGGCTGACCAAATATATATGGGTCTATTTCTAGACTCTTTATTATGTTCCATTGATTATGTGTCTGTCTTTAAGCCCATATAACCTGTCTTTATTAACATAGCTTTATAAGAAGTCTTAAAATGTGGTAGTATAATTTCTTTAATTTTGCTGTTTTTTCCAAAACTGTTTTGGTTTTTCTAAGTCCTTTGCATTTCCATATAACTTTTAGAATCAGTTTGTCAATTTCTAAAAAAAAAAAAAAGTCTGTGGGATTTTGATTTGGATTGTGTTGAATCTATAGATTAATTTGCAAAGAATTAACATTTTAACAATATCAAGTCCTCCAATTCATGAACATGGTATATCATTACATTTATTTAGATATTCTTTAATATCTCTCAGAAATGTTTTGTAGTTTTCATTGTATAAATCTTGCAAATATTTTGTTAAATCTGTCCCTGAATATTTCGTGCTTTGGGATCCTACTGTAACAGTATTTTAAAAATCAATTTTTATTATTGTTCCTTGCTAAGATATAGAAGTAAAATTTATTTTTGTACATTGACCTCGTATCCTATTACCTTTTAAATTAACTTTTGTTTCAGTAGTTTTTTTGTCAAACTTTGGGGTTTTCTATGTACATAATCATGTCATCTGCAAATTTAAGGCAGTTTTACTTTTTTCTATTTGCTTTGTATGCATTTTATTTTTTTCTCAACTTACGGTGCTGGCTAGGATCCTCTGGTACAATGTTGAATAAAAGTTGAGAGTGGACATGCTTTCGTTGCTCCTCATCTCAGAGGATATTTAGTCTTTCACCATTTCATATCATGTTAGCTGTAGGTTTTTTGTATATGCTCTTTATCAGTTTGAGGAAGTTTCCTTCTATTCCTAGTTTGCTGAGTTTTTATCATGAATGGGTGTTAAATTTTGTCAAATGGTTTTTCTGTATCTATTGAGATCATATTTTTTTCCTTCTGTTAGTATGTTAATTTTTTTTTTTTTTTTTAAAGATTTTATTTATTTTATTTTTTCCCCCCAAAGCCCCAGTGGGTAGTTGTACGTCGTAGCTGCACATCCTTCTAGTTGCTGTATGTGGGACTCGGCCCCAGGATGAACGGAGAAGTGGTGCCTCGATGCACACCCGGGATCCGAACCCGGGCCACCAGCATCGCAGCGCGCGCACTTAACCATCAAGCCACGGGGCCGGCCCCTAGTATGTTAATATTAACCAATTAATTGATTTCCAAATTTAAAATAACCTTGCATTCCTGGGATATGTATTATCCTTTTTATATATGGCTGGATTTGATTTGCTAATACTATGTTAAGGATTTTGCATTGATGAGGAATACTGATCTGTAGGTTTTGTTTGTTTTTTTCTTTGTACTCTTTTGGTCTGGTTTTTGTATCAGAGTAATGCTAGCCTCATAAACTGAGTTAGAATGTGTTCCCTCCTCCTGAAAGAGGATTGCGTAGAAGTCGTATTATTTCTTTACTAAATATTAGAGTTCACCAGTGACCCTATCTGGGCTTTTTCTTTGTGGGAATTTTTTTTTTTTTTTTGTGAGGAAGATCAGCCCTGAGCTAACATCCGTGCTAATCCTCCTCTTTTTGCTGAGGAAGACTGGCTCTGAGCTAACATCTATTGCCAATCCTCCTCCTTTTTTTCCCCCAAAGCCCCAGTAGATAGTTGTACATCATAGTTGCACATCCTTCTAGTTGCTGTATGTGGGACGCCGCCTCAGCATGGCCAGAGAAGTGGTGCGTCAGTGCGCGCCCAGGATCCGAACCTGGGCTGCCAGTAGCGGAGCGCACACACTTAACCGCTAAGCCACGGGGCCGGCCCCTGTGGGAATATTTTTAATAACAAATTCAGTATTTACGTTATTTATAGGGCTATTCAGATTCTCAGTTTCTCCTTCTGTTGGTGTGCAGAGAATAGTTAACGTGGCAGGCCTATGAATGCTATCCTTCGAAAGTCCTGCTGATAAAGTCAGCCCCTGACTGATAGCTGGAAACTTGGGTTTGGAGAGGGTCCCCACCATTTCCTGACTGACAGGAGTGGCTCACTGCGCCTAAACTGTTAGTCAAACAGTGTAGTTTATTCTGAACATCTAATTTCTTTCTGAGAGTCTGGAGTTTTGGTGCGTGCTAGGCAGAGGGTCCTTGTGTGACCAGCACCCAAAAACTCCTTGAGCACTGAGTCTCTCTTGAGCTTCCCTGATAGACAGTAATTCACATGTGTTGTCACAGTTCATTGCTGCAGGAGTGAAGCATGTCCTCTGTGACTCCACTGGGAGAGGACTCGAGGAAGCTTGTGCCTGGTTCCCCTAGACTTCACGTTATGTGCCTTTTCCCTCTACTGATTTTGCTTTCATGAGTACGACTATATATTGAGTCTTGTGAGTCTTCCTAACAAATCACCAAACCTGGGGGTCGTCTTGGAGACCCCCATACAGTTTTGGTAATTTTTGTCTTTCAAGGAACTCATCTTTTTCGTCTAAGTAGTCAAATTTATTGGCAAAGAGTTGCTCATAATATTCCCTATTATTATATTTCTCTGTAGGACCTATATTGATGTCCCCTCTTTCATAATATTGGTAATTTGTGTCTTCTTCATTTTTCCTTTCTCTCCCTCCCTTCCTCCCTCCCTCCCTCTCTCCCTCTTTTTTCTTGATCAGTTTAGCTAGAGATTTTCAATTTTATTGGTCTTTTCAAAGAACCAGGTTTTGGCTTCATTGATTTCCCTCTCGTGTTTGTTCATTTACTATTTCACTGGCTTTTGCTATTAACTTTATTATTCCCTTCATTCTACTTAATTTGGATTAAATTTGCTATTCTTTTTCTAGCTACTTGAGATAGAAACTTAGATCATTGATTACTGGCATTTCTTCTTTTCTAATATAAGCATTTAAAGCTGTAAATTTTCCTCTAAGCTCTGCTTTAGCTTCATCCCACAAATTCTGATATGTAGTGTTTTCATTATTATTCAGTTGAACATATTTTAAAATTTTTCTTGTGAGGTCTTCCTTGACCCATGGGTATGGGTGTGACCTATAACTATGTTGTTTAATTTCCAGATATTTGAGAATTTTCCAAATATCTTTCAGTTAATGATTTCAAATTTAATTTGGCTGTGGTCCGAGGACATTCTCTGTAAGACTTTTATCCTTTTAAATATATTAAATTTGCTTTTTGGCCAAACATATTGTCTGTCTTGGTGAATATTTCGTGTGTGCTTGAAAAGGATGTGTATTCTGCTGTTGGTATGTTCAACGTTTTATAAATGTCAGTTAGGTCAGGTTGGTTGATGATGATGTTCAAGTCTTCTCTGTCCTTACTGATTTTTTTGTTGCACTTGTTCTTGTTCTTTTCTGTACTTATTCTATCAATTAGTGGGAGAAGACTATTGAAATCTTTCATTATAACTGTGAATTTTTCTTCCTCTTTTCAGTTCTGTTTTTGCTTCATGTGTTTTTAAGCTCTGTTATTAGGTATATATAAATTTATGATTGTTATGACTTCCTGATTAATTGATCTTTTTATCATTATGAAATGTTCATTCTTATCTTAGTAATACTTCTTGTCTCAAAGTCTGTTTTGTCTGATATTAACACAGCTACTCCATCTCTTATGATTAGTATTTGTATTATGTATCTTTTTCATCCTGTAACTTTTTTATGGGACTATTCATATTTTCTTTTCTTTATGTTGAGTAATAATATGAGGAAACCTTTTTCTCTTTCTTTGAGAACTATTTTTTTGTATTTATTGTGGTAAAATATACATAACATAAAATTTACTACTTGAACCATTTTTATGTTTATAGTTCAGGGGCGTTAAGTTCATTCACAGATGGGTGTGATTGTATACCAATAAAATTATATTTCTAAAAACAGGCAGTAGGCCAATTGGGCCCACTGGCCGTAGTTTGCCAACCATTTTCCACAGTTTAATTTGTCATAGTCTGCTTTCAAATAATATACCAAATTCTCTGATTAGGTAAGAAACTTACAATACTGTGTTCTCATTAGCTCCTTCTCATCCTTCATGTTATTTTTGTCATACATTTTACTTCTACATATGTTATAAACTCCCCCATATATTGTTATTTATTTTACTTTAAACTGTTAATTACCTGGTAAGAAAATTAAGAATTAGATAAAATGTCTTTTATATTCACTCATATTTGCTGTTTCTGGCACTCTTCATTCCTTTGTGTAGATCCAGTTTTCCACCTAGTATCATATTCCTTCAGCTTGAAGAACTTCCCTTAATATTTCCTTTTGTACACATCTACTGGTAAGAAATTCTCTCAGCTTTTTTTTGTCTGAAAAGTGTTTATTTCTCCTTAATTTTTTAAGGCTAGTTTCACTGAATATAAAATTCTAGATGGACAGTTTTTTTTTTTTCATTAATTTGAAGATGCCATTCCATTGTCTTCTTGCTTACATTGCTTCTGGCAAGAAGTCTTTACATCTTATATTTATATCCCTTTTTATAAGTATCTGTTTATCTCTAGTTGCTTTCACGACTTCCTTTTGTGACTCAGCAGTTGATTCTAATGTACCGTGGTGTGGTTGTCTCTGTGCATATCTTGCTTGGGATTTATTGAGTTTCTTGCATCTGTGGATTCATAGTTTTCATCAGATTTGGAGAACTTTTGGTCATTATTTCTTCAAGCATTTTCTTCTATCCCCTTTCTTTTCTCTTGTGGAACTTCAGTTATACATGTTAGACTGCTTGATGGTGTCCCATGTCCCGCATGTTACTTTTTTCTCTCTCTACTTCCATTGGGATTGTTTCTGTTGTCATATCCTGAAGTTCATTTATCTTTTGTTCTAAAAGTGTCTAATCTGCCATTAAGCCTATCCAGTGAATTTTTATTTCAGATACTATATATTTCATCTCTGGAATTTCCACCTGGTTCTTTTTTTTTTTTTTTTTTTGGTATATTTAATTTTTTTCTTCATTATATTCATGTTGTCCTTTAAATCCTTGAACATTTATAACAGCTGTTTTAAAATTCCTTTGCTGATTCCATCATCTCTTGTCATTTCTGTGTTTGTTTCTAGTGACTAATTTTTCTCCTGTCTATAAAAGGTGACACTGTCTTGCTTCTCTACCTGTGGGGTAATTTTTTATTGAATTAGAACATTTTGAATTTTTAAATATTACTCACTGCTACATTTCCTTGTTTTCCTTTCAAGAGTGTTGAAGTTTGGGGCTGGCCCGGTGGCATAAGTGGTTAAGTGTGCGTGCTCCGCTGTGGCAGCCCGGGGTTCACCAGTTTGGATCCTGGGCATGCACCAACGCACTGCTTGTCAAGCAATGCTGTGGCGGCGTCCCATATAAAGTGGAGGAAGATGGGCATGGATGTTAGCCCAGGGCCAGTCTTCCTCAGCAAAAAGAGAAGGATTGGCAGATGTTAGTTCAGGGCCGATCTTCCTCACAAAAAAAAGGATTGAAGTTTGACAGGCAGTTAAAAATTACTTGCAGATAAGCTTCATCCTTTTAAGGCTTAATTTTAAATTTAAGGGTGAATCTAGAATAGCCTTTACTCTAGGGCTAGTTCATACCTACTAGAAGGTGTGATCCTTCAGGGGTATTTATAGAATGTCCAGGTGTTCAACAAGGTCTTTCCACGCTGGCTGGTTGGAACTCAGACTTTCCCCCTGCCTGTGGGAGCTCTGGGAATTGTTCAGTTTACAGCTGCCCTGTAAGTCCTTGTGGACTTTTGCTCCACATGTGTCCAGATTAAAATTCAGCAACAGACTGAATATGCAGATTTCTGGGGCTCTTTTTCTGCATAGCTCTCTTATCTTCAGTACTTTGCCTCACAAATTGCTGCCACCTCAGCCTCCCCAAACTCTGATCTTTGTCTTTCCAACTCAGTGAGACCTTCTTGCTTTGTGAGATTACTCCTGGTAATCTCACTCGCAAAACAAGATGGTGCAGTTTGTGGTGCAGAAAGTGTCTCCAGGCAAAAGGCAGAGTAATTATAGGGTTCGTCTCATTTTTTCCCCTTTCTCTCAGAGAATGGTTTTTCATTATATGTAGTCCGTTGTCTGAAAACTGTTGTTTCATATATACCAGTTTTCTAGTTATTTATAGTGGGAAAGCAAGTCCAGTGCCAGTTACTCTGGCATGGCTAGAAGTAGAAGTCTAAATTTAAAAAAATCTTATGTTAAATGTTCTAGGGAAGTATAACATCTTAAAGAGCTCTGTGATTAGCCCTTCTTGAAGCAAGTATTTTTATTTTTGCATATACATGTCTTTTTCGTAGAGTGGGTATTCTTTTTTTTTTTTTTTTTTGTGAGGAAGATCCGCCCTGAGCTAACATCCATTCTAATCCTCCTCTTTTTGTTGAGGAAAACCAGCTCTGAGCTAACATCTAGTGCCAATCCTCCTCCTTTTTTTCCCCAAAGCCCCAGTAAATAGTTGTATGTCATAGTTGCACATCCTTCTAGTTGCTGTATGTGGGACGCGGCCTCAGCATGGCCGGAGAAGCGGTGCGTCGGTGCACGCCCGGGATCGGAACCCGGGCCGCCAGTAGTGGAGCACGCGCACTTAACCGCTAAGCCACGGGGCCGGCCCTGGGTATTCTTAATACATGTGCTTGTTAACTCATTCATTTACTTCATTCTCTTATCTATGCACTTATTCAACAAACATTTACTGAGTATTGTCTATATGCCACACACTTGGGAGATTATGAGAATATGACAATGAAAAAGACACACATGGTTTTTCAAGAAATTTCGAATCTAGTAGAAGAGACAGGTTGAAGAGCAATTGCAGTGTAGTGTGACAAGTGTTTCAGCAGTGGCAGATCCTGGGTGTGCTCGTGGCGCAAAGGAAGAGAGATCAGCTCTATTTAGGTGAGGAGGGCTGCTCCGGGCAGACCTCACACAGAGACACTTTTGAGCTTTGTTAAAAGTTAAGTAAGAATTTTCCAGACAGAGATAGTATTTCAATTAGATGGAATAGAATGGGCAAAGAATCATAAAAGTGAAATATCATTATTCGTTGTGGAAACTAGAAGTAGTTAGCATGGCTGCAGTGTAGGAGGCTAGCTATGCAGTAAGTAGCAGAAGAGGTTGAAAAGACAGGCAGAAGACAGCCTATAGAGGGCTGTATAGTCCCTTTGTAGAAATTTGTTCTTGCCTCTACCGTTTGAGGTTTTTAAGCAGGAAAGTCAAGTGATCAGATTTACTTTTTTGAAAGATCATTTGGGTGATGATATGGGTAGACAAGTGGGACAAAACTAAAGGCAGAAATGCCAGCTTGGAGAATACTGCAGCAGTCTAGGCAGGAGATAGTTATTGTCATTTTAATATTCATAACTATAACATAGCTTGAGAATGATAAATGGCAAGTAAGTCCTACAGCATCTGATTGCTTACAGAAATGAATATAGACTTGCATATGAAAATAAATTGTTTAGCACTCATTTACTTTTAAATTGAAAATAGCTTTTATTTAATCAGATTGTCATATGTTTTCATTTTAAGAAGGGTAGACAATACAGAAACATTTAAAAGAAGAAATATCATCCATAATCCCACCACCCAGAAATAGTGATTGCTAAAATTTTTGTTTAAGACTTTCTAGAGTTTTTCTATACATGTGTTTGTATAGAGACAAACACACGTAGACATTCATTCACATGCACTTTTTAGAAACTAAAATAGAATCATACTTTCTCTGGTATTTTCTAGCTTTTTTTATTTAGAAATTTCTTTTATTGTGGTAAGATATATGTAACAAAAAACTTACCATTTTAAAGTGGTTATATTTAAAATTACAATTCAAGTGCATTAATTACAATTCAGTGGCATTAATTACAAGTACAATGTTGGGCAGTCATCACCACTATCTATTTCCAAAGCTTTTTCATCATCCCAAATAGAAACTGTGTAACCAGTAACTCCCCATTTCCTCCTCTCCCCGTCTCCTAGTGACCTCTAACCTACTTTCTGACTCTATGAATTTGCCTATTCTATGTATTTTATGTAAGTGGAATTATACAATATTTGTCCTTTTTGTCTGACTTATTTCACTTAGCATAATGTTTTCAAGGTTCCCTCATGCTTTAGCATGTGTTAGAACTTAATTCTTTTTATAGCAGATTAATATTCCATTGTATGGATAGACCATGTTTTGTTTATCCATTCATCTGTTGGTGGACCCTTGGGTTTTCACCTTTTGACTATTGTGAATTATGCTGCTACGAACATTGGTGTACAACTCTCTGTTTGAGTCTCTTTTTTCTGTCTTTTAGGGGCATATACCTAGGAGTTGATTTGCTGGGTCATATAGTAATTCTACATTAAACTTTTTGAGGAACTTTTTTTTTTTAACTTAAATAGTGGATATCTAAGTCAGTAAAAATTGATCTATATCACAATTTCCATCGTGTGAATGAGATATGTCATAATTAATTTATCCACCCCTCTATCATAAGGCATCGTTGTACAAATGTCTTTGTGTACTTTTGTGATTATTTCTTTAGGATAAATTTCCAGAGTAGGTATTGCTGGGTCAAAGAGCTTGCTCATTTATAATTTTGTTATATATTGCCAGATTGCCTTCCAGAAAGGTTCACCAATTTATACTCCCACCAACCACATATAACAATGCCTGTATACTCAGACTATCTTTATTATTTTATCAGTTTTAAGTTTGCACTTTTTTAATTGATGTCATAATAGTTTATAACATTGTGAGATTTCAGTTGTACATTGTTATTTGTCAGTCACCGTATAAATGCACCCCTTCACTCCCTGTGCCCAACCCCCAACCCCCTTCCCCCTGGTAACCACCAAACTGTTCTCTCTGTCCGTGTGTTAGCTTATCTTCCACATATGAGTGAAATTATGCAGTTTTTGTCTTTCTCTGTCTGGCTTATTTCACTTAACATAGTGCCCTCCAGGTCTATTCATGTTGTTACAAATGGGATGATTTTGTCTTTTGTTATGGCTGAGTAGTAGTCTATTGTGTATATATATACCACATCTTCTTTATCCAATCATCAGTCTATGGGCATTTGGGTTGCTTCCATTTCTTGGCTATAGTGAATAATGCTGCAATGAACATAGGGGTGCATAAGCTTCTTTGGATTGTTGATTTTAAGTTCTTTGGATAAATACCCAGAAGTGGGGTAGCTGGATTATAAAGTATTTCTCTTTTTAATTTTTTGAGGTATCTCCACGCTGTTTTCCATAGTGGCTGCACCAGTTTGCATTCCCACCAGCAGTGTATGAGGGTTCCCTTTTCTCCACATCCTCTCCAACCTTTGTTATTTTTTATCTTGGTGATTATAGCCATTCTAATGGGTGTAAGGTGATATCTTAGTGTAGTTTTGATTTGCATTTCCCTGATGATTGACCATCTTTTCATGTGCCTATTGGCCATCTGTATGTCTTCTTTAGAAAAATTTTCATACCCTCTGCCCATTTTTGATGGGGTTGTTTTTTTGTTGTTCAGTTGTGTGAGTTCTTTATATATTATGGGGATTAACCCCTTGTCAGATATATGATTTGCAAATATTTTCTCCCAGCTGGTGGATTGTCTTTTTGTTTTGATCCTGGTTTCCTTTGCCTTGCAGAAGCTCTTTAGTCTGATGAAGTCCTACTTGTTTATTTTTTCTTTTGTTTCCCTTGTCTGAGTAGACATGGAATTCGAAAAGATCCCTCTAAGACCAATGTCAAAGAGTTTTCTGCCTATATTTTCTTCTAGGAGTTTTAGTTTCAGGTCCCACCTTCAGGTTTTTGATCCATTTTGAGTTAATTTTTGTGTATGGTGAAAGAAGATGTTCTACTTTCATTCTTTTGCATGTGGCTGTACAGTTTTCCCAGCACCATTTATTGAAGAGACTTTCCTTTCTCCATTGTATGTTCTTAGCTCCTTTATCGAAGATTAGCTGTCCGTAGATGTGTGGTTTTAAGTTTGCATTTTTATGATGTTAAACATATTTTCATGTTTGTCATTTATATTTCTCCTTTTTGGAATTTGTTAGTTTATATATTCCCATTTACAATTAAACATGCTCAAGTCTCTCCCATTTTACAAATTAAACAGCAAAAAATCTTTTTTGATCCCCTGTCCATCTCTAAATACAAGTCTGTTCTCCCCCTGTAGAGCCAAGTTTCTTGAAAAAGTGGTCTAGATTCATATTCTTTACTTCCTTACTTCCCATTCATCCTTCAACATAGGGCGGTCTAGCTTCACCCTTCTACTCCATCCAGTGAACACTCCATCCAGTGAACATTTTTCAGTCCCTCTGTCACATTTGAGACTGTCTCCTTCTTGAATGTTTGTTCCCCTTGTCCCTATTATGTTTCACTCATCTGCTATTTTTCCTACATCTCAGGCTTCTCCTTAAGGTGGTAATAATAATAGCTATTATTATTATTACCATGGATTGAGCAACCATGAGCTTATTTGCCTTATATACATAATTGAATTTAATCTTCACATAGAACTTCATGAGAGACTTGAGTCAGAACCATCAAGCCAAGCCATTCCTGAATTCCTGATCCATTGAAACTGTGGGAAAATAAATGTTTGCTGTTTTAAACCACAGAGTTTTGGGGTAATTTGTTACACAGCAATAGATAACTAATATAAGTATTCTTCTAGGATTTCACAGTTAATAAGTACTAAATCCAGTATTTGAACCCATATTTATCCAACTCCAAAGCTCCTGGTAACTACCATACTATTTTTCTCAATCTCCTTTGCAAGTGTCTCTTCTTTTGCCTCTCCCTTGGGGATTTACATTAGCATTTTATCCTTTCTCCTCTTTTCTTCTCAAAATACACTCTTCTTAATCAGTCTCATCAACTTATACATCTTCAGTTGCCATCTATCTGCCAGTACTTTTCAAATCCACATCTTCAGGTCAGGCTTCTCTGATAAGCTCAACATTCCTTCATCCAGATGTTCATTAGACTTCGTGACCTGATGTCTTACTGACTCTTCAAACTCAACAGGTTCAAACTGAACTCATGATATTTTCCTGCCAACCTGCTACTCCTTCAGTTTTCTAGCTCAATAAATGAGTCACCTCGGTACCTAGTCTGAACTCTGTGAATCAGTCTTCTTTTTTTTTAATTGAGGTCACATTGGTTTATAACATTGTGTAAATCTCAGGTGTACATCATTATATTTCAATTTCTATATAGATGCATGGTGTTCACCACCAACAGTCTAGTTTTCATCCATCACTGTACACATGTGCCCCTTTAGCCATTTTGTCCTCCCCCACCCCCTTTCCCTCTGGTAACCATCAGTCTGTTCTCCCTATCTGTGTTTATCTTCCACATATGAATGAAGTCATATGGTAATTGTCTTTCTTCATCTGACTTACTTCATTTAGCATAGTACCCTCAAGGTTCATCTATGTTGTTGCAAATGGCACGATTTTGTCTTTTTTTATGGCTGAGTAGTATTCCATTGTATATATATACTGCATCTTCTTTATCCATTCATCTGTTGATGGGCACTTAGGATGCTTCCAAGTCTTGGCTATCGTGAATAATGCTGCAATGAAAATACAGGAGCATGTATCTTTTCAAATTAGTGTTTTCATATTCTTTGGATAAATACCCAGAAGTAGAATAGCTGGGTCATATGGTATTTCTATTTTAAATTATTTGAGAAATTGCCATACTGTTTTCCATAGTGGCTGCACCAATTTATATTCCACTAGCAGTATATGAGGGTTCCTTTTTTGCCACATCCTCTTCAACACTTGTTATTTCTTGTCTTTTTAATAATTGCCATTCTGATGGGCGTGAGGTATATCTCATTGTGGTTTTGATTTGCATTTCCCTAATAATTCTATGAATATCAATCTGAACTCTCCTGTCTCAGCCTTCCTATCTAATTATTCACCAAGTCCTATTGATATTAATTCATAATTCATGAATCTGTTCATGACTCTTCACCATTACTGAAGTCAGCTGGACTGCTGTGGCTCTCTTCTGTTGTGTCTTTCTGCCTCATGTGTCATCTCCCTTTAATTCACTGTTTTTCAGACTTCTAGGTGCAACCTATTCGTGGTTCATGGAAATTAGTTTAGTGGTTTGTGACCAGCATTCTCTTAAAAATGAAATAAAATAAGTAGCATAGAAAACATTAGAACGTATCTCATTAAGAGTAGGTATTTTTTGGTGTGCTCATTGTGTTGTGAAATATATTTATTTCTCCTTGCAGGGTTTAATCAGTGAAGTTTGGAAAACATTACTCTAATCCGTTCTTTTTACTGCAGCCAGAATGGTTTTCCAGTCAGATCACATTAATCACCTTGTCTAAAACCCTTCAGTGACTCCTCACTGTCTTACTGGTGGAGTTGGAACTCCTTGGCATTCTGTGTTAGGCCCTTAATGACCCAGGCCTAGCTTACCTCAAGCCGCATTTCTCTCCATTCTTGTCGCAGCATCTGAGCTCTTGCTGAAGGAATCACAAGTAGTTTCATGAAAAGACTAGAATCTTGCTTGCTTTTAAGCATTTGTTCTCCCTAGAGTGCCTCCTTATCCCCATGTATGTTAGAGTTGCCTGTTATTTCTTTTCACATCTTTCCCACTGGACTGTAAGTTTTTTGAGGATAGGGACTGTGTTTTGTTCATCATTGTATCCAAAACCTAGTGTAGTGCTTTTATGTTATCTGTGCTCAACATATAAGGTGAATAAATGGATGCTGAATTCACTATTTTAAAGATACATAAAAATACCAAACACTCAAAACAGTTTTCTGCCATGACTACCTTGCTTTGAATAAAGGAGTGGCTCTTTTATTACGTATAATGTGTGGTATTACATAATAATGTGGAACACGGGGCCGGGCCTGTGGCGTAGTGGTTAAGTGCATACGTTCCGCTTCAGTGGCCCAGGGTTCACAGGTTCGGATCCCCTGCGCACACCAACGCACTGCTTGTCAAGCCATGCTATGGCGGCATCCCATATGAAGTGGAGGAAGATGGGCACGGGTGTTAGCCCAGGGCCAATCTTCCTCAGCAAAAAGAGGAGGATTGGCAACAGATGTTACCTCAGAGCTAATCTTCCTCAAAAAAAAAAAAATAATAATAATAATAATGTGGAATGCAACGCATGTTTGAAAACATCTAAGGGTCTCCATTTTGTTTAAATATGACAGACTATACAAAAGGAACTTAAAAGTGATCTTGTTACAAAGATATTAAATTTAGTAAAAAATCATTTGGCTTTCAAATAGAAATTGCTGGTGGAATTGAAACACAGATTCTACTTTTACCAGCAACGTTTGTTCAGATGTTTTATACTTGTTAATAATCTGCTTTTATATTAAAGGAATCTTTTCCATTTTACACTAGAATCTTCCACAAGTAAATACTGAAAACAGTGAAATGTCAATGGAAAAATCAGAAAACACCATCATACAGAAATATAATTCTGGGCAAGAAACAAGGGAAGAAAATACCAGTTGTTTTTGTTCAGATACTGAATACAGAGAAGAAGAGGACAAGAAAGAAGACCCACTTACAGAAGAAATCATTGAAGGTAACCTAAGATTATGTCGATACTTTCAAATTTGTATATTGAGGTTTTTTTTCCTCTCAAATAAAGGACCTGCCAAAGCGTTGTGGAGGCCCTCTGTGGCATTTCAGGGTATCAAGTACAGTCTTTGCTTTGAGGACCTTGTGCTGTAGTTGGAGAAACACTCACTTTTTCATTTGTATGTGTCTTAACAAAACAGTCTTCCTTTGAGCTATTGTTTACAGTCAATATTTTTGGGGAAAAAAATACATTTCTGCTTCCCCTTCTCATCACTCCTTGGCTTTTTGCATTTTGGTTTTACCTTCACTGCTTTGCTGAGAATGTTCTCTGGGCTACTAATAACCTTCTGATGACCAGACCTAGAACACACTTTTCTTAGTTCAAATGATCTTTTTGTAACCACTGAAATAATTTACTAATTCGTCCATCTTCAAAAAGAGTTGTTTTAAAGACAGTTTTGAAGGTGTTCACACCTGGGCTGAACAACCACTTGGTGGAGATGTTGTAGAGAGAATGATTGGACTGAAAAACCCTTCAAGCCCTGGAATTTGTATTCTAGGTTATTGTGACTGTACTGAAATTTTTAAATCTATGGTGTTAGAACCTAGATGCATAAAATTAATGTCTTGATTAAGTAGATAGTCTATACACATGCCCAGAAGTATTTCAAAATTTAAAAATATTTACAAGGTAGTAAATAAAAAAGTGATGATTGTTAGTTTTGAAGAAACCAGCTAGCAATTTCTGGATCTAGGTAGTAATAGAAATTAGAGTGTAACCGTTAGGATAAATTAATTTTTATCTAATCAGCTATGTGTTTATATGGAATTGTACTGTATACCCAAAAAGAAGCAACAGACTAGAGAAATAAAAACCATTTGGTAATACCCTCAACTTACTCCTCCTTTTTAAACCAAAAATACTTTTGCTGTTATGAAATAAAAATATAGGTAGAGCCAAATATTTTAGCATGCTAAATATATGCTTATTACGATAAAGAGAATCAACAGGTAAAATTGGTGTCATTTTGTTTGTGTAATAATTGGCCAATGAAATGTTTAAAATATTTTTTTATAAAAATAGATAATACATATGTCTTATAAAAGCAGGCTTTAGTGTATAATATAAAAATGTATTGTGTTCTCATCATGACAGATCTACAGCTTTTTGAAAAAAGCTCCAGTGAAACTGATACTGTACCTAGGGATGAAAATCACAAGGACACCTCCCTGAGCAGAGCCCTCTGCACAGAAAAAGAATTAATAAGTCAAGGACAAAGCCTGGACGTTACTGGCTTGAGAAAAGCAATTGCTAGAGAAATAAAAGATAAGGTGGGCTTGGGAAAAGACAATGGATGTACACAATTTAAATCACTGAATAATTCTTTTTTAGTGGCAGATATATCAATAAAAACAGAAAAGATACACCTAGAAAGAACTGAAAGATTAGATCGTCACCAGGCAGATGTCCATCTGGAAGCTGGAGTTAACAGAACATCATTTAACAGTATCTTCAATGAGATGGCTCCCCATACAGATCATAAAGAAGATGCTTCTGAAGATGAACAAAATGCCACAGAGAGGGACATTACAGATAACGACCCAACCAAAGCAGATCTGGATTCATCTCTAGATGTAAAAAAGAATCCTGTTCAGTGTCAGAAATATAGTTTAGAGGATTCACGTAATGTTATGTTAGATGATAAACGATGTAAAATGAAACAAACACAACTGTTAAATAAAACCAGTGACAGTATATTGCCATTTAAACAAACTTCCAATTGTCAGCGAGTCTGTGATGAGACTTCAGAGAAACCTGAACTGATGACTCCCTGTGACACAGCTCTCCATCGCCCTACTTCATCAGCCGCTTGCAGTGATAATCTGGAAGGACTTAAGAACTCAGATAAAAATGGTAATGTTATGTCTATGTTGGTGAAACCCAACTCAAGCCCTGGGAAGGGAACTATAGGGAAAAATATGAATGATATGCAGAACAGTCCATTGAAGAACGATTTGGGATATTTGGAAAACAACGTGAGCACTTCCCATCTTCAGGTTAACAATGAAAATATACATGCTTCACAAGCCAAAGACATGCAAACTGCTGTTCACACAAAAACTTCCACAGAAATACAGTTTTCCAAGAAAGAGAGTCAGATTGATGACAATCAGATAGCTGAAGCCACAAAAAATGACCTCTTCCTTTTTGTGACTGTTAACGAAAGACAGCATACATTGTTAAATAATACAGAGAAAAGAGAGTCATTAAATGACATTGTTTCAGGAAAAATGTACAATGAAGGCCAGCTGGAAGAATCATGTTCATTTCACAGAGAAGCATCTGGAGATTTAGTAAACAGACGTGGAAGGTCAGCCTTTGATCTTTCAACTTCAGATAAAAAACCTGAGAAAACTCCAGTATACATGAATTTTTTAGACCCCAGTCCTTGGTCAAAAGTAAATCAAATTGCAAGTCAGACAGTGAGCACTTCAAATTCCAGCACTCCTTTGTTGCTGAAGGAGAGACCAGCAGGCCCATCAGAAAACAAGATTGTTTCAATGACACTTGACAAAGACATTGGTGTGGATAATGCCAGGAGGGATATTGGAACAGGTAAGAAATCAAGGTTTGTTTTAATTCTTTTAAAATTTGTATTTCTACTCATTATTCTTGGTAAAAATTCTCCAAAAACATTGTGTTTAAAATGAAAACATTTATATTAGTATTTTTTTTGCCTAAACCTAAAATACTCCATATATGTATATCTGTAAAAGGTTTTATTTAAATGGAAGTGGATTTCTCTTCACCTAAATCTGAGTTAGTATTATCAACATGTGTTGAGGTACAGTTGCATTTTGGAAAGTTAAAATTTCTTTTCATCATCAAGGAACTGAAAATAGCAAAAACCACCACAGGTCTGGGTCATTAATTTTAAATTAGGAGCAACTACCTGATCTCTTTTTTTTGCTTTCTAGAGCAAATGCAGTGAAGTTGTTAAGGCTTCTGCCAGTGTGAATGTTTATTTTTTAAGAAAAAAACTTCCTTCCCTCAGAACTACATTTTAGTTTCTCTGTGTTGTCACTTTCTTCCCCCAATTTTCTCCCTTTCCTTAATTTTTCTATTTCATCTGTCCCTTCACCAGCACCACAAATCCAGCTTTTTGTTTTACAAGTAATATTGAGGTGTAACATTAATACATTTCATATCATGGATATTTGTCACTGTTTGCAACACTTTAAATTGAATCCCTTAATATACGTACCTGTATTAATACATTCAAATGTTAACTTTCAGAGAATAGAGACTGTTCTATTCTTTAAAACCACCACATGAAATAACAGTGTCCAAGTATTGCTTTAAAAATACTCCAGAATAAAAAAAAAATAGGAGAGGTAAATGGATGAAATATATGACTTAATACTGACGGGTACTGAAGCTGAGTGATGGGTACATTGAGGTTCCTACTCTCTACTTTGATATTTGAAATTTTTCATATTAAAAATATTTAAAAATATACTCCATATCATGTATAGGTGCTATATAAATGTAACTTGAAGATAATGAGCAATAGTTTCAGAAGTATGATCATGAGGACGGCAATCTCAGAGTCACAGCTGTTCAGGTTGTTAAAGGCATTCTTAGATTTTAAAAGAACTCTGCCTGTTGAACAATATGCATTTAGACCCATTAAAGAAATGCAGATTGGGCTGGCCCCGTGGCTTAGCGGTTAAGTGCGCGCGCTCTGCTACTGGTGGCCCGGGTTCGGATCCCGGGCGCGCACCGACGCACTGCTTCTCCAGCCATGCTGAGGCCTCGTCCGTCCCACATACAGCAACTAGAAGGATGTGCAGCTATGACATACAACTATCTACTGGGGCTTTGGGGGAAAAAAAAAAGGAGGAGGATTGGCAATAGATGTTAGCTCAGAGCCGGTCTTCCTCAGCAAAAAGAGGAGGATTAGTATGGATGTTAGCTCAGGGCTGATCTTCCTCACAAAAAAAAAAAAAAGAAATGCAGATTATAAGGAAAGCTTTGCATAGCCCTCAGACTTAACATGCTTGTCTTAGAAAGAAAATTAAGAAAAAAGTTTTTTTATAAAAATTGGCAATTAAAAGCAAAATCAGTATATTTGTTTATTAGCACGAATGGAAAAGTAATGTAGAGAAAAATAGAAAACACTGTAAAACCTCATTTCACAAACTATAATTTTCCTAATAAAATGTATTAACTTCAGATTCTATTACTTTTGTCTGTCACATGCTGTGGTCAGTCAAGGGCTGGTCTAATGTTTACCATTTTCTCACAGGTCTTTTCTTTTAAATTAAATCTCAATGATACAAAATGTAAGGATGGAAGGGGAGATGTCTAAAATTCTGTAGAAATTCAACTTGTAAAATACTCAAACTCATAAGTATGTTTTAACTTTCAAATTAGACCTGTTTCTCTAAATCATTTTTATCTATTTATTAAAGCCCAATGATCCCCTTACTAGACAGCCCTTTGTTGGCCTTCTTACCATGGTGAGTTTCTTTAAACATATTTTATGAATCTGACTTTTACTTGGTTCAGACTTTTCCCATTAATCTAAATTGGTAAGATGTTCCCTATATACGTGTTTACATGTGTGGGCAATGTAGTAACCAGGGGAATAAGGATAACATTTTATGTGACTTTTGTTTTATGATATTTATATTATTCACTCATTTTAATGTGAAATCAGGTTTTACGAAAGTAGCAATAATAAAATTTTGTTTTCTGAAATGAAATGCCTAATATAAGAGCAAAGTATATGAAAACTATAAAATGTTCAAAGTAAAAAGAAAATAGAAATTGTTACTTTTTAAATACAAAAGCATAGGATCAGGGAAAAACAAGTTCAGTCACTAAAATGAGTGCCTGGAGAATAAAATTCAGTTGTTGCCATTTCCTCTTTGTCAACCAGATACTACCAGCATCGACAGAGCTGCTGACACTTTGAATAACTGGAGTATCCATCCAGATCCCAAGGGAGAGCCCAGTGAAGAGAGGAATGCGACTGCAAAGACTTTTTATGATTCTTCTTTTCCCACAGAACGTGTAAGTCAGTTAAAAATACTGCCGAGCAGACCTCAGTGAGCTAATTCTACAGATATGTGTAGAACTGTATGCATCTGGATGCTTTAAGACCAACTGATCTCCAAAATAATATCAAGAGGGCAACATGGCACCATTTTTCACAATTAAGGTTGATGGAAAACAGCAGGAAAAAGTCACAGTGTATAAATCAAATAGATACAATCCAGCCTGTTTTGGGAAGGATAAAGTGTGAGGTAGTGTATTATGTACTTCTATATTTTAGTCACCTAAATTTAGGAATAGTGGCATTTGACCATTTATTTATTTAAACTAAAAAACAAAAACAGTTCACCCATAAGACACCTTAAATAACGTAATCAATTAAGTTCAGTTTTTACTAGTGCTTAAGGTAATTTACATTATTTGGGGAAACTGACTATTGCAAAGGAAGAATTTTATCTGTTTTAAATTACTTCAATTAATTTAAAAGTATGTGAAAGGATCAAGTATCCATAAATATGATATCAAGTATGAATACAAATATTTAGCGAAATATTATAGATTTTATGGGGAGTCCATTTGTCATATGAAAAGCTACTAACTACAGCTGACAAGTTTTTTGGTAAAATTTGTAAGTTTTTTCTTCATGTGCAAAACTGTAGCACAAAAAAGGCTATATTGTTCAAAGTCTAAAAAGCAGACAACTATAGGTATAACTGCTAAAAAGTAACCTAAAAAGGTTAGGAAAGATTACCTATAAAAAAACTGCATAGTGACAGACTGATTTTAAAGCCACTGTATATTAAATGAAAATTATGTTACTAACCATCTTAACAATAACAGCTTTTAACAATATATTTTACTTTTCTTTATAAATAGGAGAAACTTCAAGTAAGGTAGTGTTAACTCTCCCTCTGGGAGAGCTGAAACAGACATCAGCATTTACCTTTTTCATCTTCTCATAACTGAGCTTAGCAGCAGTTTTGGCTTGATGTCTTACAAGTGTGTAACCTTTAAAATATGGTACCTAATGCACAGTGAACCTGGCACTGGGAAATCGAAGTTCTGGCCAGTTGGACAAGTCACAGAATAAAAGCAAAAAGGAAGCTTGAGAGTATGAAGCTAGACACCCGTTTCTAATTAGGTGAATATTTAACACTTAACAAGATAAATGCCCTATTTTCAAACAGTTTAAGGGTATGATGGAACTTTCACACCTTCTTTTAAAGCCTATTTTTATAATTAACCCATTAGGGAAGTTCTTTTTGTCTAACTCCTAATGCTATTCCTGCAATTAATGTTGTTTTTAAGAATTTATAGAATTTAAAACTTTTTCAAAGAAATATTCCTGCAACAGTCCTGTATCTATTTTACAGATGAGGAAGCAGTGACACAATGTGAAATAATTTTCCCAGGTCATTAAGACACAATCTGCGATGGACTTAAGACTAGATATCTTGGCTCTTAATCAAATGCTGTTCTCAACTTTCATAATAAAAAAAAGTGTTTCTTCTCAAAATACTGGTATATGTAAAACAAACCCAGCTCACTGGCTAAACAGACATCTTCTAAGTGCTTATTATTGTGTCAAGCACTACGCTAAGTAAGCATCATCGTCCCAGCTTGAAACTTGATTACCGATTAACCACCAACGTGGGACAAATTTAAAAGCTTTTGCCTAGTCTACTGAAAATGCTATTAAATTAAACTGGATTCGTCTCTTTAGGAAGCTCCTTTATACTTGCTTAATATTTTACACTTTTCTACACAAGGGACCATCAAACGACAAACGCACTGCCTTTAGTTACAGTTTGTTAGAGCACAGCTGCACCCATTTCTCTACCCATTGTCTGTGGCTGCTTTTGTGTTGCATGGCAGAATTAAGCAGTTGGGAGGGAGGCCACTTGGCCCACAAAGCCAAAAACATTTTCTTCTGGCTCTTTACAGAGAAAGTTTGCCAACCCTTGTTCTAAATGAAGACAAATGAATTTTATGAAGACTTTACCCAGAAAGTGAATATAAGTTCTATTTTTACGTGTACATCAATCCTGTTAAATTCTGGGTAGATATTATGAGTGAATTCACTTTTTCCATATAGATTCAGAGCAACTTGAAAGGGGTGTTTTGTTCTTGGAGGGGGTTATGTTGGTGGCCTGCTGCCATCTTTTTTTTTTTTCTTTTTAACAATTTTATTTATTTTTTCCCCCAAAGCTCCAGTAGATAGTTGTATGTCATAGTTGCACGTCCTTCTAATTGCTGTATGTGGGACGTGGCCTCAGCATGGCCAGAGAAGTGGTGCGTCGGTTCGCGCCCGGGATCCGAACCCAGGCTGCCAGTAGCGGAGTGCGCGCACTTAACCGCTAAGCCACCGGGCCAGCCCTGCTGCTATCTTGATTATACCCAGGAATGAGGATGGGAGAGAGACCAGAGTAGCCAAAGAAAGCCACGTAATTTTACACAGCCAATGAGTTACAGTCACTTAAGTTAAATTTTAAAATGTATGGCCTGAAACCCCAGGCTGAAATAAAGAGGGCTAGACCAGGCGGGGGAATTGTAGGCTGAAGAGTAGATCTCTTGAGTCACAGAAAGAGGTTAGGAGGTAAGCAGTTTTTAGAACAGGACAGGAAAGGAAGGAGCAGAATGTGACCACGTCTGGAACTAGAGTTGCTGCTGGAGGCTGCAAACCTCAGTGAAGCTAAACAGGACACATGTTTAAGTGTCAACTTTAATCTATATTGTATCTTGTTTCTCTCTACAGCCAGTCCCTGCTCCTGCCCCTCCCGCCAAGTGGGTAGTTAAGAGGAAAGAAACTAAAGCAGCTACGTGTAAATGTCTCTTTCCTTTCCATCATCTTTAAAAAGTCAAAAAATCAGGATTTTGGAAAATTGGGTAATTTGTAGTTGATGTCAAATGCACGAAAATGCATCAATCAAGCATTTTGATGGCAAAACAGGACCATTAAATCACACAGATCATCAATCATTTTACTTCAGTATCTGTAGCAACCTAGATTTAGATTTGACATATTTCTCAGATGGGATAGACGATTTACATTCATTTTGGCCTTGTGAGCTAAATGAGGCACGTTGAACACACTTCTATGCCAAGCAATATCAGAAATATACAATTATACATATTTTTATCCATTACCAGTTATTCTCTACAGTAATAACATTTTGTAACTAAAAGGAGCTGACGAGAAAACTGAGGCCCACGAAAGGGAAGTGACTTGCCTGAGGTCTCTGTGGTCCTGTGCTGACACTTGTTTTCATCTGTCATTTCATAAGCACACAGGCAATCAGACAGACATAAGCACATCATCACCCCAAGGATCGAGGCTAAGACTTGAAGGGGACTGGTGGCTGACTATAAAGTTCTCAAGAGCCAAACAGAGCAGTCCAAGAGGAGCAATTCTTAGGGAACTGAGATTAAATGTAAACACTTAAGCTCATTAAAAAAATTATTACTAGATAATCTCACTTTGAAAATGACAATCTTATGAATATGCAACTCTTACCAGTCAAACTGGAAAAGCTTTTAATGTACGACAGTACTCAAAGATCTTCACCAAGATTTATGAACAAATGACATTCATTATAGTCTAATTTATAACAGTATATGTTTTCCAACAACTTAAATGTCCAACGATACATTCAATTATGGAACATGTTCTTAACAGAATTTTAAGAACAGAGGGAAATACTAAAAATGTTTTTAACACAGCATAGAAAATGATATAAATATGCTCCAAAATTTTTAAGTGTATATATACAGAAGAGATGAGAATATTTACATCAAAATGTTTAATGGTGGTTGGACTCTTGGGTAAGTTTAATGTAATTCTTATCCTGTTGCATATTTCTAAAACGTAATATTCCCTTTTAAGAGAAGATTTTATCTGGGACTCTATCTCAGAAGACCATCAAAGACTGTTTTCAAGAAATTAACTCAAATTTATTTTTGATAGGGATAAATTAGAAACAGATGTTTGCGGGCCTGCCCGGTGGCTTAGCGGTTAAGTGCGTGCGCTCCACTACTGGCAGCCTGGGGTTCGGATCCCGGGCGCGCACCGACGCACTGCTTCTCCAGCCATGCTGAGGCCGCGTCCCACATACAGCAGCTAGAAGGATGTGCAACTATGACATACAACTATCTACTGGGGCATGGGGGGGGGGGGGGGGCGGGAAGGAGGATGATTGGCAATAGATGTTAGCTCAGAGCCAGTCTTCCTGACACACACACACACACACAAAAAAACACGTTCAATAATAGTAAATTATCACACATCCATACAAGGAAGTATTTTGCAGCACTGATAATTGCTTATAAGAAATTTTAATGATCTAGTAAACAACTCACAGAAGGAAAAACCAAGATATGAAATTCTATAGAATGAGTACATATGCTAAAAATAGAAAACAAGACTAGCACCAAACAATACCAAAATGTTGACAGGTCTCTCTAGATAGTGGATTACTAGTGATTTTTAGTTTCTTTATACTTTTCTCTATTTCTAAATTTGCAATATTTTATCATCAGGAAAAAACCTTAAAATGAAACACATTTTCTAACACAGTATTCTAAGTATGACCCAGTGCAGCGCCTTGGGAACAGGCCGACTTCCAAATGCCTCGTTGCCCTTCCTGTCTCTCTGACAATGGTACTCAGAAGTGTGAGCAGAGACATGAAAGAAAAGGTGGTTTTTATGTGGCAGTTTACTTCTGTTAGCATTTTTCATTTTCCCCTGGCTTTGATAGAAGATACAAAATAGAGACATGTTTGGGAAGGGAGGGGAGTAGAAGATAAAACAGATTTTTATCTGCACTGTTTTAAATATCTTTTCTTTCAATGTAAGCTCGAGACCTTTTATAAAAACGTTTGTGGTATCCCTGGAATCTATTAGGGATCTTGAAGAGCTACTACATAAGCCTACAAATTCAATGCACATTTTAGTTTTTGGTGCCATAATTAAGTACTAAGATAGTTGTTGGAAATTAGCCAAGAAAATGGTGGCTTTATCACATACTCATAACTGCAGAGGCTTAAGCATTTCCTTTAAACTATTTTGTTGATGACTATTTAGAAAGGTGAGTAATTAATAATTTCAATGGTAAAAGTTTGGTCCTTCCTAGGTGAAAATAAAGCCTCTGAAATCAACTCTGCTACGAAGCCATTTCCAGGGAATCAAGATTAAAGATACCGATTCTACTGGTGAAGATGACTGGCAGAGCCTGATAACAAATCAAATAAATGAAATTGAAAAGTTCCTAAGCTTAGAAAACAACCACCAACCTAAAAAAAGAAAAGCAGAAGAGATGTTGGAAAAAACACCAGATGAAAATAATGCTTCAATAAATGTTTTCAGGGGTGAACTGATTTAACTGAAGTATCAATGTGGTTTTGACTAGAACAAAATGACTGTTACATCCTAAGCTTCACATTTGTACTTCTCCAACTTTTTCTGATGTAATAAATTATATTACTATTATGTTTTCACTCAGCAAATGCTTCATTTAAGATAGCTAAGATGGCAAAGTCTGCAGTTAGCATCCAGTTCACCTTAATTAAATTTGTCTTTCCTCCATAGATCCTTTCATCAGAGCTCTTGTTGCAACTTCAAAACCCTTTCTTACAGAACACAACTTACTTACCTGTTATACAAGAAAGACACAGTGACCCTCTGTAACATATTAGTTTGTATCCTCTGAAGATTGTGATTTCTTTTAAATTTGAGACAATAAATGTCAAGGCTATAGTCAAATTTCAATTTATAATGTTTTACTATGATTTAGATTTTTTTCCAAAATGAACAAAATTATATAGCATAAAAATTCAGGTATCAGAAAGACTCAAAAGGCTGTTTTTCACTTTGTTCAGGTTTTGTTTCCAGGCATTAAGTGTGTCGTACAGTTGTTGCCACTGCTGTTTTCCAAATGTCCGATGTGTGCTATGACTAAAAATTGAAAATAAAGTTACTAGTCAACCTTTTATTCTCTGGTATTCTTTACAATACTACACACTTGCATCTAGTTAAAAGCAAGATTAAATATACATAAAAGACATAATTTAGAATCGTAAGCAAATTAGCTTATTTTTTAAAAATCTTTACCATATTGATCTTAAACCTTCTGTTTTCCTGAACTACATAAACCAGACACAAAAGTCATTAGTATTCTAGCCAGTGCTAAGCCATTAAATGAAATGTGCTGGAAAATAGGACTCTTTCATTAAATAAGCTAATCACATTCAGTCTGAACTTTAATAAAATTATGATAAATAGCAACTATTTAACTACTGTCAACTGATAAGAAAACCACCTTGGTTCTCTAAACATTTAGTGAAATAATCAGAACAAACTAAATTTGTCTACAACACGCTGCAAAGTATTAAAGTGTCTTACCTGACAACAACTTTTCTCTGGGTCTGATCAATTTTGCAATAGACCATCTTAGTTCTTACCGCTGAAAAAAAATGTTTCACATGATGTGTTACATGGAAAATTCCCAAGAAAAACAGTCTAAGGTATACGTATTTCTAAAGAAACTGACCAAGTAACAGTTTTCCAACATTATTTTACAGACTAGCTCTTTCAGTCTATTAACGAGCACAGCACTATGATGTGACCAAGAGGAAGGCCACACGTTGTCCTTTGGTTGCTGGGCCAGTCTGTCTAAACATCACACCGTTTTCATCAAGAATTCGAGGTGTCCTCCCCTACACTCACATATGGGGGGAAAAACTAATTTCCTAATAAGATATTACTTCTTTATAGGATTGTCTGAGACTTAGAGCATTAGAAAGAAACCATGTCAACAGTTCTGCACATTTTATTAATCTTAATTAAATCTATCCAACTTTCAAACTTAAAAAGCTCAGAAAAAATTCCGGATTAACAGTTAAATCACTTTATAACACAATTGTTGGGGAAGAAGTTCCTGTTTCTAGGCCAACCATAAAAACTGATAATGGTTAACATTTGCAGATCATTTACTATGTGCAGACACTGGGCTAAGTACTTCACCTGCATTAATTCATTTAATCCTCACAACCACAAATTAACTCCCACATTCCTGTTTCATAGGGGAAGACCTGGTCTGAAACCCAGGTATGACACTAAAATCTAGGTTCTTAACTACTAAGGTATACTGCGCCTAAAGGCCTTTGTTCTATATGATTTCAAGGGATAGAACAAACACCAAAAACCACACAGCAATTTCTATTTCCATTGAATTTTCACTCTATTACAAATATAATCTGCAAAACTACTAATACACGTTTGCTACAAAAGAATCCAGCTTTGTTAACATAAGGCTCAGTTTCAAGATTAAAAATCTGTTCCATGGGGTAGAAGAAACTCAAGAAAAAAAATGAAAACCTTCTAATCGTCTCACCATCAATAACAAATGCTTCAACATCATCAGCTCCAATCTGAAGTTCTTGTTGCATTGTGTCAAAAGAAATTTCTTTATTTTCCACTGCCATTCCCATAAAAGTGAGTAGTCTCATTTTTGCCATATTCTGTTCATGTAATAGGCCTGAATAACACAGTAGTGAAGCCTGATGAGTATCCATGCTAATTAAAGACCTGCACAATTACAACTCTCGTGTTCAACTGTGGAAATCGTGTTTGAGCACTGTTTATAATTTTGATAAAGCTTCTTATATTCGTAAACCATAAACTGACCCCTAATTAAATTATGGAGTATTTAAAATCATTTCTCTAGAACTACATTTTTTTATTACTATAGTGCCACAGATGATAGGTTCAAAGTTAAGAGTGGGCTATAAAACAGTATTTTTAGGCCCTAAACGTTTTGTACATTTTACATTTTTTGTATTTATACATTTTAGGAGATAAAATATACAAAGTATATTTCATAAGAACATTTTTATTTAATTGAATTACTTGAGCTTATTTTTACTAATAGCTCTCCATGAAACACAGGATTCCCTATCTACCTACAATTTGTTCTGTGTCAGTATTACCGGTAAAGTTTTAAAATATTTTCATATACATTCAGTTATGAAAGCATTCCACTTCCCTTCAGGTAACTTTGGATTAAAATGATTAGTACTAGATAAATAGTACCATTAACAGTGGTACTTGTTCTTTGTAAGGCAAAAGTAGAAAACTGCACAAATAATGCAAATTTTGCCTTATGATTTCTAATGAAACATGTTATTAAAATTATTCAGATCACAACTGTTAGACCTAAAAGGAAACTTAACAAGTTACCTAATCATGATACTTTCACTTTAAAAAACAATGCAACTGAAGAGCAAAGAAGACTTATAGTCAGTCACAGAGTGGCAGTACTAGGCCTAGAAAATAGGTTCATTTATAAAATAAACTAGAAATACAAATAAATATTTACAAATCCTGAATATCCAAATTATTACCCATTCCTAAGTAGAAGCTGAATTATAACACATCATATATACTTGATTTGATGCTAACTTACTAATTATAAAAACAAGTTTCTAATAATCTAGCATTACAATGTTCCTTTTCTCTGAACTTTCAAATTATGTAAACTCAGCAAATGCTCGATCATGTGCCTTAAAGCTTAAGTTTGTATTATTAAAAAAGTTCTAAGCATTCCATAAATAAATTTGAAATTTATAACATATATTAGCAGAAGACTAGGAAAGCCCATTAATATAGGACATAATAATCTGCTAATTAGCTATAATTATGATTGCAGGCTATTTGGCACAGATTCAACAAAAACATGATCATCATAACTCAAATGAATGAGGTACACAAGTAAGTATTGCTACCCGGATTTAATGGAAATCTACAAGCATCAAAAAATCAATTAGTGCACATTAACCCTAATTAACAAATGCAAATTAGATGCTGATTAACTTTCTGAAGCAAGAAGGTAGCAACTGGCCAATACCAGATTACATGTGGACATGTTAGGGCAATTCAGTTGACACAAGATAATGCTACTATTGGCCCAAGTTGTCAGTGTTAATAAAACAAAGTGTTTTGACAAACTGATGACACCTGTGGAATCTAGACATTTGTAACCATATTTCCAGCTGTAATAAATACATCTAAAGCCAAAAATATACACATTAAACACGCTGTCCCCAAAGCATCTTTTACAAACAAATTTCTAATGAAGGATTGCTAATTTGCATAGATGTTCAAGAAACAAAAGACAAAAGAGGGAATTTGATTTCCAGTTGGCACAATAAATTAGAAATACTGTTTTTCCTATCACAGAGAACAAATACTAAAGATTTTTTCTCAATATTTGCAAATACAAGAAAATTTCTTAATATTTCCACTTCTATGGGCATATACAGTTCTTTTTCAATATGATAAAATGATGTAAACTCCTAAAATTTCTAAGATATAATTAAAAATTCTCTTGAAATTAAATTTATTTTACTGCTACTCTTTGAGCAGTTACAAGCTTACCATAAATCAAGACACTTATCAGAGGAATGAAGATTATTTCTAGAATGAATTATGTAAAACCATTATCTATCTTACATGTGGAAACCTGCATTAAAAATATTTCAAATTGATGTTTAAAGTCACTACTTAAAAACAAAGAAGCAAACGTCAATTGAGCCTTTAGGACTCTTGTTCTCAAAATCAAACTATTAAGCCAGTGAGGTAGGAGTTCAAGACTTGTAGGAAGCTGTGCTTTGTTTTATGAAACGAGAATATTACCTTCAAAGAGGAAGTCACAGTGTTCTGTGTCATATTTCAATTTTAAAGTTATAAAAAAATCTAATTTTATGGAAACATTTATTCATTACTAATATGTCAAAACCTTAATGCAGTAATAAAAAAATGTGCATCACTGAGCAATTTCTGCATTGTCACTGACCCGTCTTGAAGTGCTGCAATATAGAAAACGTAATTTTAATGCAGTAGCTTATGAACCAGTGCTCCTTTGAAACAGTCAATTACACATCAACGGGGGAGTGTCCAAGTGTTAATTACTACTCCTTTTCCCTGGTGCGCAAATGAAGAGGTTGCTGACATTCACATTCCATCACACAGCTTCACGCCACAAAACAATTAACTGGGACAGAATGTGGTTTTCTGGGTCTAGTGCACCTGGCAAAGCATTCTACACAAACACACTTGCATCTACTTTATCTCAGTGTATTTCAAATGCCTTATCATATTCAGAATAATTCAATCTTCCCCAATTCCAATGGCTGCACAAAATTTACAGGTGACAGAAATTAATGATTACCAAACTCAGGACTAACAGTATAATCACAGTAGATAGATAAATGTATTCTTTATCTACATCTCAAACAACCAGGAAGACTAACAATTCAATTTTAATACGGAAAATATAACCAACCTCTAATGTACTTTGATTACTGCCTAGTAGGAAAACAAAGCACCTTAGTTTCATATTTGATTTCACTCCCAAAAAACTTTTTTGTTTTTAGAACAATTTAAACCTGTTCAACTAAAGATTTTCTAAGTTAAAAATGTGCTCCAGAAGGAAAATACTGACTATATATGGAGTTTGTTCAATGAGGATGAGTAAGGTTCAGTTCAATTTGGCAAACATTTACTGAGCTCTGCTGCTCTAGAAAGAAAAGCTCAAAGACAAAAATCATAAAGCTAAGACTTAGTGTGCTGTCTTCAACAAACTATTTCTCCTATTGTGTAAAGTCACTACAACTCCATTTCAAATTCCATCTACAGGTTCACTTACATCTTCTTAGCAATACTGTATATTTCTGTAATTTGTTAATGGGGGGAGGGAGGATGCACCAAGCAGAAAATACTGTATTAGAGGGGGAAAAAACTATTTGTTACAATTATGTGACTATGGCTTAAAAAAAAAACCAAAACACAAATATAAATCACCATGAATCTAAGGAATAAGGTCTTTTACAAAGAAACAATTTTACTTTAAACAATAAGGTTTAAAGTACCTTTAATCATCAAATTTTGTCAGCTCTTAAAATGAGTACAGTTGTGCACCATATAACAATATTCTGGTCAATGAGGGACTGCATATACGACAGTGGTCCCATAAGATTAGTACCATACAGCCTAGGTGTGTAGCAGGCTGTACCGTCTAGGTGTGTGTAAGTCACTCTATGATGTTCACACAACGATGAAATCACCTAACGATGCAGTTCTCAGAACACATCCCCATCATGACTGTACTTCTAAAAATCTCCATTATGATCAAAGTAATGGTGATCCTTTAAAGTTGCTTTTCTACTCGACCTCCCATTCCAAAATTTTAAAAACACATAAATCAATGGAATTATTTCTATCTGAATCTCTCTCAGCACCTGCTTCTTGCTAGAACTTGACCTCAGAGAATCACGTAGAATAGAGCTGGAAGGGCCCCAAGTCCAAGCAGCTCTTACAGAGAGAAGAAAAGGCCCAGGTTTTCTGACTCCTAGTTTCATGCTTTCCATCACAAATGCTACCCCCGATACCTTCCTGGTTTCTGACTCCCAACTCATTCTGAGTCATCTTTTCAACTGTCCACCTGTGTTTGCTGCTGTTCCATCGTACACCCATCAGGGTAATCTACACACAAGGCCACAATCGTGTCTGCTGGACCCCACAGGACACAAGAGGTCTAAGAGAGCATGATCCCACCTCTCTCTACCCCTCCAAAGAATAAACCCCAAAACTTACCAAGTGAATCAATGAAGTCTTTATTATTCTGATAAAACTTGACATATGATGCCAATTTAGCACTCACAAAAATGGTTAAAAGCTATACAGAAAGAGACAAAAAAATAAAGAGAATATTCAATACAGAATCACGATTTATACTCAAGATATTTTTAAGACACTGACTCCCAGCAATAAAACTAACTCTCTACATTTCTTTCAGTGCAGAAATTTCCATCTGTTTGCTTAAATCACCATCTAAACTATTTGCTTTCTCAAGACTCACCAGTGAATACAGTGAGCTCTAAATGATCTACCCCAAAAGACGGTGGTAATAGCACAGCACAAATGGAAAATAATCCAAAACGCATTTAGACTTGCAATTGAGAAGTGCATTCATGTGTTTTTAAATATCAGATTTAGCTTCCTCATGGGGCTAGCTGACACTATATACTAAAAAGAAATTTGTATCATCTAAGTTCATAATGGCTGGGCAAGTGAGCAGATGAAGGAAAGGGAGACAGAACAAGAGTGTGTCCGGTGGCTGGAGAAAAACTGCTCCCAAATTTCAGTCTGCTCCTGATAGAAGAACAATAAATAGTTCTCTTTCCAGATCTCTCTAACAGGCATGTTCATTAATACAAAGAAAAAGAGTTCTGCTTTAGTATGTTAGATTTAGGAAAAGAGAACATTTTTCATAGTAAGGATAAACTACTTACATCATGAATAAGCTCGCCTTCCAAAAACTTGACTGGTTTTAAAGTAAGAAGATGGTCAAAAAGAAATGCGTTTGGATCTTTCAATGCTCGTACAATACACCTTAATCAGAAAACAAAAATCCAAGCTCAGTCTTGACATTCAGGTACTTTTCGGACTGCAAATATATTTAATTCAGTAAAATATCTAAGAGTTCAATATACATGGCATAAAAAAAGGTACAGATTGGGGTTAAAACAAGCCAATAAATCTATTTATCAGGTATATCTGCTTTAATAAAATAATAAAATAGCTGTAGACAAAAACACAGCTGGAGAGAAAGCACCACCCAAGTAATCAAAGAATGAAGACAGCAGCAGCAGCATCCACCACACGCCAGACACTGAGGTGGGTGCTTGCCTGCATCGCCTCATTTAACTCTCATGCCGCCCTGAGACATACAGTACTACCACACCCTCACGTTACCTATCAGTGATGAAGCAGGCTCAGAAAGAACTTGCCCAACCAGTGCTAAGTAAGTGGTGGAGTATTTGAATGCAGGCAATCTGACCTCAGAGTCAAAGATCTTCCCGCTAACCACCCTTTCTACCAACACCTACCACGTCCAGATCCTCCGAAAGCCATAAACCTGAAGAAGTTATCACAATTTCCATTTCAGAGATTTAAAAAACTGATTCTATTCTTATTGCTACTAAGTAGACTTAAGACTGTGCAAAGTCATTACTCTCATTAGCGATGGGCTAATTTTTAGCAAGCCCTCAACTTTTCCTCATCTATATACCTTAAGGTAAAACTGACCCAAGATTAGGTTCTACTTCTCAGGAATTATCACTCCCATACCAGCAACACCCCAAACAGCAAACACCCTGTGGCTAAATCTATGGTTCTTCCAATGTCAAATCTTGAATTTTAATATCTACATTAGAAACACCACAGAGCCCACAGTATCAAGTGGATTTGGATCACTGATGGATGGGAACATGATTCCAGCTACACGAGTGAATACTGCAGCAGTCATTCGCACAATGTGTTGACCGTTACCTGTGGGCGTCAACTCGAGCCTGGGAAGCGTTGTCCTCCGTGTAACTTCCTAGTAACTCCACCATGACCTTCGAGGCAGCATCGCTAAAGAGAAATACTGCTTTAGGAATTTCAGAATATCACTACTGCCATTCATTCATTCAAAAATATTTACTAAGTGCCAAGTACTGTGCTGATGATACGTCCAATGGTGACCAAGCGAGACACGGTCCCAACTCTACGGGAAAAGTCATTGAACCTTCCTTCTAGTAGGAAAGACAGATAATTAACGAAAAATAACAACCAACAGTCAGTGCCATGAAGGATAGTGATGTAACGGAGTAACAAGTGCAGAGACAGGAAGGAGAAGGCTGCTTCACAGAGAACGAACAGGGAGAAGTCTCTCTGAAGAAACAAAGGATGTAAAACAACTGGTCATGAAAAGCACGGGAGGTGGAAAGAGGGGATTAGACGCTGCTGTCCAGGCAGACAAGACCAAGTACACAGGCCTGAGGTGGGAGAAAAGCTTTGTGTCCTAGAGACTGGACAGTACGGCTGAAGTTGAGCGAACACCAAATATTTAAATAACTTCATTAAAGCTATCCTTCCAATTAAATTATCTTTAAAATTATGTAATCAATTTTAACTGTAGTAAAAGGCACAAATAACTAAACACATTCATTCAATTTGAACTCTTAGAAAATGTTTATTTTCACTCTTCATTTCTTCCTTTAAACTGATGAATCTTCAGTCAGTTACAAAAAGCTTTACTAAGCAGGGGGTGTTTTTCTTTTTTCATTTTCTACAAACTTTTTTCCCCCACATCTGGATTCAACCCAGGTAAAATCAGTAAGAGCTCTATCATTTATTTTAAAAACTTAAATAGTATTCTAAAACTTCCTACAAAACTAAGGTTTATTAAAATATATAAATATAATTACAGGAGTGGTAATACAGTGATAACTAACAATTCAAAGAAAAGTTTTAAGAAAAACTATGTTTTACTCGTGTTAATCATCTTGTTCCACGTGGCAAGCATAGGCACAGGACACTCACTCAAGATCCTCGTACCAGCTAAAGAAACTTGAATTCACAAAGATCAGAGACCATGATCCATTTAAACTGCACCGTATCTGACATATAATGAGGGCTCAAGAAAATGTTTCACAATCTGCTCTCATCAACCACCAATACAAACAAAGTCATGAAGAGGCACCAATAAATGTAAGAATTTTTACTAAAAGGGCAAGGCCAATCTCAGAATTCTATTTAGAAGTGGGAAAAAAACCAGAGATTTTCTGTGTAGTAGGCAAAAAACCAAATCTTAACATTTATCAGCAGCATGACAGAAATTAAGTGTTTAATTAACCATCCTCTTCTGGTTCCCTAAATGAGGGTAGCGTTCATCCATTCATGTGCCCAACACCTTGGGAATACAATGGCTGACAGACAAGGTTCCTAGTCTTCACTGAGACTACGACTCACAAAGTCCTTAACAAAGGGTGTTAAGTGCCATGATAAAGGTAGAGGGTGCTGTAGAAGGCAGGCACCAACCTAAACACGGGAGGAATGTTTCAGGCAGAGAAACAAAGCTGGGTGTAGGTCTAGACCAACGGGAGGCAAACTTTCTGTAAAGGGCCAGACAGTAAGTATTTTAGGCTTTGCAGGCCCTACGGCTCTGCTGCAACCACTCAAGTCTGGGCAAAGGGAGCCACAGACAATGCGTAAATGAGGAAGTATGGCTGTGTTCCAATAAAATTTTATGATCACTGAAATGTGAATTTCATACAATGTTCACATGTCATGAAATATTCCTCCTTTGATTTTTTCCTCAGCCATTTAAAAATGGAAAAACCATTCTTAGCTTGTGGGCCATACAAAAAATAGGAGCCAGCACCTGGGAGGGGTCCAGACTGGGAAAGAGCATGGTGTTTCTGTAATGACACAGGTTCACTGTCCAGAATGTGATAACCAAGAGGAAGGGTGTGGTGTGGTATGTGCAAACAAGTGAGAGAAACGGAGGGAAAGAATATCCATATAAACAAAGCTAAGTTTTTGTAGTTTGTCACGGTACCCTATGGAAGTGGCAAGATGATGATAATCACATTCACAAGCCATGCTACGGCAAGAGTCCATGTTGCAAAGGACTTAATGCCATACTTAGAAGTTTGTACTTTATGCTAAAGAAAATGAAAACCCAGAGAATGATATGCTCAAATTTTTGTTTCACAAAATCACTGTGATGGCAGACTGGAGAAAATAAACAGATCACTTCAAGATGTCTTGCTTAGAAACAGAGAGGCTAATTAAGAGGGAGAAAATGATAAATTCATCTTGGTCACACTGAGTCTGAGGCATGTATGGGCCACATTCAAGGAGAACAGGTAGAAAGCAGCTGGACATAAAGACCTGAAGCTCAGGAGAGAAGCCTGAGTTAGAGACAGGGATTCTGCTTCAGAAGATGACAGAAGCCACGGGAAGAGGTAAGATGACCCCAGAGAGGGAACAGAGGGAGACAAAGGTCCTTGGCCCAATTCTTGAGTGGTACCAGCATTTAAGGGAGCAGAGGGAGCATTTACAAAGGTGTCTGAGAATGAACTGCCCAAGAGGTTGGAGAAAAACAAGGAGTGGTGTCACCTGAGTCGAGGGAAGTTTCTGTGAGGGAAGGGGTACCAGTCACATGCTGTTGAGAGCTCAAGGAAGACAGCAACTATAGAGTGACCACTGGACTGCATCTGTTCTTAAAAATGAAGGAACCAGGGGCCGGCCCGGTGGCGCAAGTGGTTGGGTGCGCGCGCTCCACTGCGGCGGCCCGGGGTTCGCTGGTTAGGATCCCGGGCGCGCACCGACGCACTGCTTGGCAAGCCATGCTGTGGCGGCGTCCCATATAAAGTGGAGGAAGATGGGCACACATATGTTAGCCCAGAGCCGTCTTCCTCAGCAAAAAAAAAAAAAAAAAAAAAAAAGAGGAGGATTGGCAGATGTTAGCACAGGGCTGACCTCCTCACAAAAAAAAAAAAAAAAAAAAAAAATGAAGGAACCAACACTCAAATACTGGAAACTAATTTTCACAGCATCAGAACACTGAGACAAAGCCAGGGATTTTATACTTGCCAAGTGTTTTAAAATATTTTCATCTAAATGCTATGGGAAGGGCATACTCTCTAGTTCCATAAACCACCACTTCATATTGTCTTACATCTCTGCTTCTTGTAGCCACTGTTTTTGCAACATGTTTATACTTCAGAAATAGTCATTCATCCAACAAATATATACTGAGTGCCTACCAGTGTCAGACACTGTTCTAGTAACGAACCAAAGTCTCTACCCTTGTGAAACTTACACTCTAGTGGGGACAGACAGACAGTGAACATCAGAATATAGCCTGTTAGTAGTAAGTGCAATGGGGAAATAATGAAATGAGGATGAGGGAAAAAAAGCAATTTGGGGGTGGGGGGATATGCTATATACACAGACAGCCAGAGAAGGCCTTTCTGATGAGGTGACAACTGAGCAGATTTGAAGGAGGGAAGGAGCCACGTGGGTGCCTGGGAGGAGAGTGTTGCAGGAAGAAATGCAAGTACCAAGACTCTGGAGCGGGTTTTGCCCTTCACTCTGAATGAAGCCACTGGAGGGTTCTGAGTAGAGGGGAACCATAACCTGACCCTCCATATTAAACACAACTTTCTGGCAGCTATATTAACAACAGACTGTAAGGGGACAAGGCTCAAAATGGACTGGTTAAGAGTAAGAAAGATGTAAGAAATAACAGTAGCTTAGACATGGTCGCAACAGAAGCAGTGAGAAGTTGGACTTTCGATTTATCATAGCTGACAGGATTGGCCATTGATTAGATGTGGGGTAGGAGACAAGAGAGGAATCAAGGATGAATCTCAAGTCTTGTTTTTGAGCAACGGGAAGCAGAGAAATGGCATTTCATGAATTGGAGAAAACAGAAAGAGCAGATGTAGAAGGAAAAATCAGTGATTCACTTTTGCAGATGTCAAGCTTGAAATGCCTTTTAAATATCTGGAGATGTAAACAGGAATGGATATTAGGAGTCCAAGGGAGCAACACAGGAGAGCATCGGCACATAGCTAGTATTTAAAGGCAGAGACTAGGGCCAGCCCGGTGGCACAAGCGGTTAAGCACGTGCGCTCCGCTTCGGTGGCCCAGGGTTTGCCAGTTCGGATCCCAGGCGTGCACCGACGCACTGCTTGTCAAGCCATGCTGTGGCGGTATCCCATATAAAGTAGAGGAAGATGGGCATGGATGTTAGCTCAGGGCCCGTCTTCCTCAGCAAAAACAAGAGGATTGGCATGGATGTTAGCTCAGGGCCGATATTCCTCACACACAAAAAAATAAACAAAGGCAGAGACTGACAGAGCGCTCAGGCAGTAGTGGGCTCACCGGGTACCCTGGGGGCATCTGGACTGCGGGAGCTGCTGTCATTGTTCCAATGATGGGAAGGCACCATGGGCATTTTATCAGGGATGATGAGTGTCCCGCAGGGAACCTAACAACCTAGCAACACAAAGAATCGTCCCACCCAGAATGCATTTGGCACTCAGCCTCCCTCACAATCACAGCAAAAAACACAAATGACGTGGACAGGGAATGAAGGTAACAGAGCAGAAATGTCCCAGGATTGAGTTAATCCAATGTTTAGAGAAGATGAGGAGGAACCCACCAACGGGAGCTATATGAATGAAGTCAGAAAAGAATCAAGAGAAAGGAGCCCCTAAAGCCAGCTGAAGAGGAAAGAGCAGTCATCTGTGCAAAGGCAGCAGACATTTCCTAATCGTTACCATGGGACATGCCTAGTGCGGCTCAGACGGGTCCTGACGTCCCCTCTCAACATCTGAGGATCAGCCTTGGAATCCTTTAGAATGTTACTTCAGTTACTCCGTCTCTGCACATAGCAGACTGAGAACCTACTGATCAGCCACTAGAGAAATCACCACCTCTGATAAGCACTAGACATTCAGAGGGAAACCGTTACACTCATTTCAAGTTACCGTACCACAAAAAAGACTAACTTCTTAAAACTGAACTTGAAAAAACGAAAAGGATAGTGATAGAAATAATAATAGCCAACATTTACTGAGTGCTTTCTCAATAAGGGAGACACTATTTTAAGAACTTTATGTGTATATCATCTTGTTTCATCTTTTGGACAACCTTATGAGGTTAAGTACTACTACTCTTTCCACTCTGAAGTTGGAAACTGAAGTACAGAGATGGTAAGTAATTATTTACATACAACAAGTAAGAAAGCCAAGATTCGAACCCCAGTGGTCTGACTCCACAACCTGCACATCTAAAGTGTGGATTAAAATATGGATTATTTCTCCAATACTGTTTATGCCCTCCCCATTCGAAATGGTTTTTGTTATAAACTACTTAATCAACACTTCACTGACAACTGGCTGGAATGCTGCCACAAGTGTGCCAGCATGTAACAGACAGTAGCCACTGCTTCAGAATGAAACAGGCTATTAATTCAAGATCCCGTCTTATCCTCTTTTATAATAAAACGTTCCAACTTTCACAACAAAAATACAATTTCTTCTTATATTGTTACATTTAAATGGTCTGCAAAAAATTTACATCATTTTATTTAACTTAACATATTAATCTGGTTGATCCGCTGTGATATATTAAACACCCTAGCACTGAAAGCCAGTATAAAAATTGTGCAATAAAACTAAAGTGAAGACTGACTACTTTTTCTAAAAGTTTTTAACCACTATGTGAAAAGAGAAATTGAAAAGCTAGGTCAAACAGGCAGGATTACCCTTCAACGCTAATTCTAAAAATGGGGCCAAACTTGTCGTTCAGTGGGCATCCTGAACTGGGTATACAGAGGAACAGATACTTTGGGATGAAGTCTGCTGGGCTGAATACAAGCCTTAGAAACCCAAGGCCCTGTAGAAGCCCCACAGGCACTCATTTACCACAGTCTATTCCAAAGGTCCATCTCTGGGGCGTTATCATATAAGAAACTTCGATTGCTACACCCTCACCAGCATTAACAAAAACGACAGCACTACCCTGTACTAAGACATCAGAGCACCATTAAATAACTCAGTCTAATGTTACAAGCAGCTTTGGCATTAACAGTTTTACCATTTTTAGAACAAAATCAAGTTTTGCTCTTTATAAAGTTTAAAGATAGAGAAAAACTATTTTAAACTTTGCAGTTATCTTAACTTAGCAGGTGGAATTTACAGAAACAGATTTATAGCAGCTCCGTGGAGAACTAAGTAGGGAATCAGTCACCCTGCTTGTCTTTAAACAGCCCTCACCACTCACGACGCCTGTTAAGTTTTAAGTTGGCTCATTAATTCTGAATACCTTTTCTTACAATCCACAAGTGCCTCATAAAGTAGCCTTAAAAGGGTGTGTTTTTTTTCAGTGGTGAGGTTCCAGTCAGAAATCCATTTTCTAACCTACGATGAGATTGACAAAAGGAAGAAATTTAGTGACACAGCTAAACATATTTTCACAATTTAAAAGACGTTTAAAACACATATGAGCTACTTATTTTAGCTATAATATAAAACTATACTTTTTAGAAGCAGAGTAAGTATTATACATCGTAACTCACTTGATCCAGCTCAGTTGGAATATACTGGATGGCCCCACAAGACGCTGCCACTTTAATGAGGCTGCAATATACTGTATATCTGACAGGAGTATTCTTATCCATCCCATGGAAAAGGTTACTGAGCCTGGTTAACAAACAATAAAACGATGTTTGAGATCAGTAACTATGGTGATTAATTTGAGGATATCTGCTCTCACAACAAACCTGAGACACATACTATTAAATAACTTCACATTACAAGGAGGGAACTGGGGCACAGAAAGGTTAAGTGACTTGTCTAAGGTCACACAGCTAATAAGAGCCACAGCAGACAGCCAAGTTCCAGAATTCTTGCTTTTAATCATTAAATGACAATGATATGAAAAGGACCCCTTGAAAACTGAGCCTCTTTCAAGTCGTAACTTACAATTGCAGTCTCAGAGACGGGCGTTCACCTTCCCGAAATTTGACCAGCTTTTCACACAGGCTTTCAATCAGAGCTTCTTGCTTATCTGGTTCCAGGATCAACAGGAGGGATACCACGCTGTTCATCACACTTTCAACATCTACACGTGAACGGATAACACAACAGTGATACTATCACACTTAATGTATCTAATTAAATATGTATTTCCAGTTTTAATACACCAAAGACCAGTAAACATGAACACTTCAAAAAGATATAATCTGGCTACTGTGAACCAGTTCTAGAGGACAGTTTTTCTTCAATGGTGTGCATTATACTAAAAATATAGCATAGATGAATTCAAACTAAACCAGGTCTGTTGTACAGTTAACGTTCAGAAAGCAATTTGTACACTTTATTAAAGAAGAAGGAAATTATTACCTGAGACTTGGTTTTCAACTAGTAAAACTAGTTGAAGGATGATTTACATGTCTATATATACAGTTTCAATTTTTACCAGCAAGATATTCAATCATTTGGAAGTTATTGGTTAGGTCTTAGGCTAGGATGCTTTCCCAACTGAAAAAAACTTTGTACAAATAGAAAATTATTTAGAAATAAAAGCTATCAACTTTCTGGTTGGGTCACTAACTTTCGAGTCTAAGATATTAATCATATGCCAAATTTAGTCTCAAATCTTAACTAGAGATTTCAGCACTCCAAATTTTCAAAACGTTTCATTTTATCTCAATAAATAGAGAATCAGCCAAATAAACAGCTTTTAGATTATATCCCATTTGATACTAATCTAAACCTTCTGAAAAGGAAAGAAAAGCTTCATTTTTTCCCTTTAGTTCATTCTGAAATTAACAGTATTTAGTGTGTGCAACAACACACAAACATACCTGATGTAAAAAAGATGTTTTCTCAAAATAGGCTTACTTCACAGGTATAACAGATTAGAATAAACTGAAAGTATGTGCAAAAATAAGATTAAAAACAACAGTGCTTATAAGTTCTAAGGTCTAAAACAAATATAATTCACAAGAAAGTTTAAAAAGTAGGTCCTTTATGATCAGTAAGAAATATTACAAAAAATTAAAAACAAACCTTTATCATCTTCCTTCAGACATACATCACAGGCTTCGATAATTTGAGCTAAATCTACATGAAGTCCACCTTCAGAGTTCTCTTCTGAAATTTCAGCTCCTTTAGATTTCAGATAGGCTCGAAGCTCAGCAGCCTGTTGAATCAAATAAGGTTACTATATATCTATAAAACCACGAACGACAAAACACAAGATCTGTTCTACTTCTGAAGAAACAGATGTAAATACCGTATTTAACAATGACTTGAAACTACGCGGAAGTGCCTCTCCCCCACCACATGCATCATCACAGCCCCACAGATTTTCCTCTACAAGGCCCAGAAGCTACAAAGACCCACTATGACCCACATGGATCACCTATACCCTGCTGGGCTTCCGGTACACAGCAAAAACCTTTCTAATATAACCCAAAGCCTTTGGGGGTGGGGTGGGGAGCAGAGTTGATCTGACTTGGTAAATTCGATCTGGGTTACTGCTCTCGAGTGTACATAACACAGCTACTTAAAAAAGTTGGAGGCGTTCCCTTGGCAAGAGGGTGTTCATTTGTCAATTACATGTTAGAGAACCTACCTGAGACAAGCATTCTGGATGACACAAAGATAAAACAGATGATGCCTTTGAATGATGCCTTGAAGAAAATATTTATATCAAATTGGACCTACCATGTAATTAATCTTTTAAAATGCAAAATGCATGTCTGGACCAGAAAGCATCTTTGGACCTATAAAAACAACTACAGCACCACGTCCAGCTATTTAGCCAGTTTCTACTGTAATGCACATACAATATTTAATACCTTGTTCTCTTTAGAGCTAGGTATGGCAGCCAAACATGAATGCAAATGGTATTTAAGATGATAAAATGAAGAAGTGAAACAGGGAGAGCTAAGGATACCATTAGAAAATGCATAGGAATCACATTTCCTAAACCCACAAATGTTTGGCCACCTAAGAAAACTATATGAAGTCTGCAGATAAGACGGTGCTACCTTTTCAGATAACAACACAGTAACTTCACGTATGAGATAGTATTACAAACAAGATATATCAGAGGCCACAAAAACACCAACGGAAAGCACGCTTCCTCATGAAAGAAACATAACATGGTCCAAAATCAAAACATTTCTTCAGTCTCTGCTCTGCGGACACAAAGCAAACTTCTAAGACTACTCAGTCAAGTTTACTGTTCCTGGCTGTCATCCTCTCCGGTCACAGCGGCGGCGGCGGGGCATAAGGGAAGGAAAAGAAACAGGGAGACTCCACCCCATTCCGTAACCCTCGTCACACAGCACCCGGCCCAAGCTCAGCCGCGCGACCACCGCCTGCGTCCCGAAAGGGACGGCGAGTGGCAGGCGACAGCACAGCCACCCGGAACGACACGCCGACACCGCAGTCGGGCAGAAGCTCGCGCGTCCACACCCGCGCGCCCGCGCCCGACGCCCGCCGCGCCTCCTTCCCCTCTCCTCTTCTCCCCGCCCCGCCGCGGAGCGAACCACACCCGCGGCCCGAACAGCGGTCCTCGCGGAAGCCCCCCGAGACCCCACGTCGGCGGGGCAGCAGGGGCAGCAATGGCGCGGCGCCGAGACCCACGGGACAGCGTCCTGCTCCCGACATCACCGGAGCGCGCACCTCGCGCCCAGTCTCGGCCGCCGCAGCCGGACCCCCGTGGGCGACGCGCAGGGCGCCGCCCCGCCCCGCCCCGGACGGAGCCCTCAACCGCGAGCCCGGCCGGCCGCCTCCAGCCGCCGGCGCCCGCGACCGACAAGACCGGCCCTCCGACCCTCTCCGCCGCCCGCCCGCGGCCGCAGGGCCGGGAGCAGACCCCGCGCCCCCGAGCCGCCGGGGATCCGGGCAGGAAGGGCCCGGCGCCGACCGGACCGGCCGCGGGCCTCGGATCAGCGCTGGGCCGCCGGGCGGACAGAACTGCGGCCCGAGCGCGCGCCCTGCCCTGGAGCCGCCCTCCCCCCAGGCCCAGCCCGCCCGGGGCCCTGCGGCCGGGCGCACACCTGGTCCTCCTCACTGATGTCGATGAAGGCCGGGACGCTCATGGCGAAGGCCGGCCCGACGACGGTCCACTAGCACACCACGCCGACCGGAAAAGGGAGCTGGGCGGTGCCTCACAACCGCTTCCGGGTCACGCCGCGCAGCTCCTGAGGGGCGGGGTCACTGGGACGGCGGGCCACCCGGGCCAATCGCAGCGCGCTCTGGCCGCGACTGGGGGCGGGGCTGGGGCACGGGGCCAATCCCAGGGCGCGCTCTGGCCCCCTCTCTCGCCCCCCCCGCGCCGCCGCCCGCGGCCTCTGACCGCTGCAACGGCGCGGCCGACTGTCGTCAGCGTTACCGCCCGCCCGCGGCTCGCTGAGCTCAGCCCCCGTGACGTTTTAGGCCCGTTTGGTCAACGAGACTCGCTGGTGCTCGTAACAGGTGTTCTCTCTGGCCACGCCCCTCTACCTGCGGGCTCAGGCCGCCCTCGAGCGCCTCGGGCGTGGCTCCCGCCGGGCCGCCTCCCCGTCCCCGCCGCAGGCAGTGTCCCGCGCGGGGACCGTGGTTTTCAGGAGAATCCGCGGCCTCGTCCGGGGTGCGGAGGGCAGCGCGGACGACGGTGTCCGCGGCGGGGCGGGCTCGGTTCCTCCCCGAGGGTGAGGCCCGCGGAGGTTAACGTGTAGCGGGCGGGACGCGGCGAGCGCCGACGGCACCCCGGGAGGGGTGGTGTGTGAGCGCGCACGCCCGGTCCTGGAGCGGGCAGAGACGGCTCTGGTGATGCGGGGAGCGGAGCGGAGCGGGCGCGGGCGGTCCTAGCGAAGAGGCCTGCAGGAGACCTTCGTGCGAGAGAGGCGAGGAAGGGGCGTGAGGAGGAGGGGCCGGGGCGGACTGGGCCGAGGGGAGGGCAGGACGGAGGGGAGAGAGCCGTGGTCGGAGTTGGGGCTTTGGCTGGTGAGTTGGCGAGCCCGTGACAGGTCTGGAGCGGAAGGAGGAGGACATGGAACTGTTTGTGCAGGGTCACTCTGGCAGCTGCGTTGCAAATTGGTGTGAGTTGGGCAAGGGCCAAAGCAGGGAGACTCTTTAGAAAGCGATTGCAGAGGCCGAGCAAGAGAAGACAGTGAGGGGTGGTGAGAAGCTGGTTGGTAAACTGATAAGATTTACTGACAGATCATATACGGGGTATGAGGGAAAAAGGAACTCAAGGTGACTCCAAAGGTTTGGCCTGAATTCCAGCCAACGTCTTCCAATTTTCTGGGGCAGACTATCACCTGCAGCAGTTGCAAGCTTGCCTCTTATTTAAAAGCGGGAGAAAACACGACAAGCAGGCCTTGATACACCCTGAGATGGTTATTGTTTAGGAAATTAGGGAAAAGTAAGTTTTAAAAAAAATGATGGGAAATTCAATAGTAGGAAAAAGAACAACCCAATTTTAATACAAATTACAAACATAGTGAGATACTGCTACACAGTTACTATGAAAGCTAATTTTTAAAAACCTGACAATACAATAATAAGGATGTAGAGCAACTGGAACTCTAATAAATTGCTGGTGGGGGGCCAGCCCAGTGGCGTAGTGGTTAAGTTCACATGCTCCGCTTTGGGTTTGCAGGTTCGGATCCCTGCACAGACCGATGCACTGCTTGTCAAGCCATGCTGTGGCGGTGTCCCACATAAAGTGGAGGAAGATGGGCACGGATGTTAGCCCAGGGCCGATCTTCCTCAGCAAAAAGAGGAGGATCGGCATGCAAAATGGTAATGGTAATCAAGACAGTGTGGGATTGACATCAAGATAGACAAATCAATCAAAGGAAGAGAATGGAGAGCTCAGAAGTGGGCTCGCACATGTCAATTGATTTTTGACTAAGATGCAAAGGCAATTTAGTCTTCTCAACAAATGGTGCTGGAACAATTCTATATCCATATTTGAGAAAAATGAAATTGAATCCATACCTTATACTAAATGGAAAAATGCACTTAAAATGGATCTTAGACCTAAATGTAAAATATAAAACTATTAAACTTCTAGGAGAAAACATGGAAGAAAGTTTTTGTGACCTTAGGTTAGGCAAAGATATTTTTAGATACATCTCTGAAGGCATGATCCCTGAATGAAAAAAAGTGGTAAACTGGACTACATCAAAATTAAGAACTTCGGCTCTCTGAAAGACACTGCTACGAGAATGAAAAGACAAGCCACAGACTGGGAGGAAATATTGGCAAACAACACGTCTGATAAGGACTTGTATCGAGAGTGTATGAATGTATAAAACTCAATAACAACCAATCCAATTAAAAAGTGGGCAAAAAATTTGAACAGGTGGCATCAAACAATACATACAGATATCTGATAAGCACAAGTAAAGATACCAACAGTATTAGTCATTAGGGAGATGAGAATTAAAACTACAATGAGATACCACTATGTACTTACTAGAATATCTAAAATTAAAGGACTGACCATACCAAGTGTTGGCAGGCATGTGTGGGATCCAGAATGCTCGTATACTGCTGCTACAAATGTGAAATGGCACAACCACTTGAACATACACCTACCCTATGACCCAGATATTCTACCCCTAAATCTTTACCCAAGAGAAATGAGAGGGTGTGTCCATACAAAGACTTGTACATGAATGTTCGTTGCAGCTTTTGAAATTTGCTAAGAGAGTAGTACTTAAATGTTCTCACCAAAAAGAAAAAAAAAAGTAAATAGGTGATGGGTGTGTTAATTAATGTTGGGAGAATGCTTTCACAATGTATACGTATGTCAAATCATCACATTGTACGCTTTAAATAACTTACAATTTTGTTGGTCAGTTATACCTCAATAAAGCTGAAAAAATAACAGCTTTATTGAAATATAATTCCAATATCATAAAATTCACACTTTTAAATTATACAATTCAGTAGTTTTTAGTATAGTTACAGAATTGTGCAACCATCACCCCTACGTAATTTTAGAATATTTTCATCACCCTAAGAGAAACTGTACTCATTAGCAAGCACTCTCCATTCCTCACTCCCTCAACCCTTAGCAACCACTACTTTCTGTCTATGAATTTGTCTATTTTGGACAGTTCATATAAATGGAATCATACAATACATGGCCTTCTGTGCCTGGCTTCTTTATTTAGCATAATATTTTCAAGGTTGTGGCATGTATCAGTCCTTCATTTTTATTGCTTAATAATATTCCATTGTTATGAATATACCACCTTTTGTTTGCCCATTCATCAGTGGATGCACGTTTGGCTTGTTTCCATTTTTTGGCTATTATGACTAATGCTTCTATGAACATTCACACACAAGATTTTGTATGGATGTATATTTATAATTCTCTTGGGTATATAATTAGGGGTGGAATTGCTAGGTTATGTGGTAACTTTATGTTTAGCTTTTTGAGGAGCTATTTTCCAAAAAGACAGCAGCTTTATTTTTAATAGCCAAAAACAGGAAACAACCCAAATGTTCCTCAACAGGTGAATGGATAAACAAATTGTTACATATCTATGTAATGGAATACTACTCTGCAATAAAAAAAGATGAACTACTGATACATGCAACAGTATGGATGAACGTCAAAATAATTTTGCTGCGTGAAAGAAGCCAAACATACTGTATGATTCCATTTATATAGAACTCTAGAAAATACAAACTAAAGTGGCAGCACTGTAGATTGTTGTTGCCTGTGTGAGGGGGACTAGGCAAGGAGGAGGGAGAGATGAGTTACAAAGGGGCGTGAGGAAGCTTTGGGGGTTATGGATATGTTCATTATCTTGGTTGTGATTGTGTCATGGTAGTGTACATATATAAGATTTAGCAAGTTGTGCACTTGAAAATGTGCAGTTTATTGATATCATGATTATACCTCAAGATAAACAAATGGGAGGCAAAGACAAAAAAAATGTGGGCAGGATAGAAAACATCTGAATAGACTAAACTTGAAAGGATTCATTCCTGCATGGATACCCTTGATGATGTAGAGGCTGAGCCTGCAGGCAGGGAACTTGTGTGTCGGGTCTCACTGTGTTCCCTCCACCCACCTCAGTGTACAGCACCCCTGCAGGCACTCAGTAGGTGTCTGTGGATGTCTGCTGATCCTAAAGGAGTAATCTCTGAGCTCCTCCCAGAGTTCTAGGAATACAAACTGAAAGATACACGTACTCTTTCATCAAACATTCCCAAGTCTTATCCTTTTTGCTATTTTTCTTCATTCTGTGGTCTTTGTGAAGTAAAAAAACATCCTTTCAAGGGAAGTTCTTGAGAAGGAGATAGTGAAAGGATATGGGCAAAATTATTTGAAACTTTAAACTTTCGTTTATTCTTACATATATATTCATCTTTATTATGTGTCAGATACTGTTCAGGCACTTGGATACCAGAAAGAACAAAATTAAAGGATACATCTTGAATGGGGATAGGAATGCTTATGTGCCCCAGCTTGAAATCCCTTTTTTTAACTTTTCTCCTGATTTTCTAAACACAGGAAATTGGTTTCCATTCCTAATAGCTACTGGGTAGGAGAACCACTCCCGAGTGAGCTATAGGGACCAACTTCATGGGAAAAGGTGAATATTCTATATTCCTATGCTTTATATTCATTTAAAATGATTTCTCAGACCAAACTGATTTTTAAATGAATTTTAAAAATCTTAGTTTTATTTTTGTTAAAGAAAAAAGTGTTCTGTGGCCTTTTTTTTCTTTTTCATTTAAGTCTCCTTTAACTCAGACAAGTGATACAAGAAATATTATCTATTATTCTGTATAGGGCATATCCCATATGTTCCAGATGTTTCAGATAAATAAATTTGGAGCCAGTTGAAGAAATTTGGAGTCAGTTGAAATGGAGCTGGCCAATTTCAGCTTGATCCTGTGCCTAAAATAAAGTACAGGTCCCTGCTGTGTTAAAGGTGATAAGAGTTGTCATTTACACCATCACAATAGCAACTTATTATTATTGTATCATATTCTTTAAAGTTTCTTGAAAACATACGTAGGAACTTTCAAAAAATGAATTACCAAGAAGTTGAACAAGGCCACAATCTTCTGCAAGACAATATTCTCTTAGCTGATTTTTTACCTGAAAAATACAAATATTTATAGTTTTTCTTTATTGTTTAGTTTATCTGTTTTCCCTCTAGTGCTATCTCCTTGTTCTTTCTGATTAAAAATTCTGGAAAACCTGGATTTAGCTATGTTTTTCATCTGTTTGCAAAGGCCATATTAATATATTCACTTGAAATTTTATTCTTGGACCAAAACTACAATTTTTTGTAAGGAGAATGCTTTGCATGATATTGATATCTAAGATTTGTCTTCAAGTCTGTATCAGGGATCTCAAAACTATGGAATTATTCATCTGATAATGCAAAGTATATTTTAACGTTAAAATAGTATATGTAGTTGAGACAGTGTCAAGATGGTGGTATAGGCTCCCCTCCTCCCACGGACACAACAAATTTACAACTACCCTTGGAACAATTACCCCCAAGAGAGAACTGAAAACTGGATAAAAAGAACCCCCATGACAAGGGACAGTGCTGAGGTGACAGAGGCAGAAATTCCTTTCTGAAGAGAAAAAAGCCACCTTCTAGCTGTGGTGCCTCATGCCTCCCTGGGAGCAACCGTAAAGTACACAGCTTTCCCTGGAGGAGTGGAGGATCTGAGCAGGGGAGCATTACCACAATACGCAGATTTTGGACTCAGGACAACAGAGATGAGTGTCATCATACCTGGCTTTGCTGGCTACTGACAACAATGGGGAATACCCCCAGAAAAGCTATTGGACATAAGGGAAAGAAAAGCCTGCTCTTAAAGGGCCCACACACAACTTCACCCATTTCGGAAAGCAACCTAAAATCTCCAGAAAGAATGGTGCAAAGTCCTTTAGTGAAAAGAGCCTCCCTTGATAGGCTCTGGGTGCATCTCAGTGAGAGGTGAGACCTCCCTAGGGACTGAGACATTGGCAGCAGCCATTATTTTGACCTTTATTGTACCATCCCAGACACTGGCAGATGCCTTTGAAGTTCTTCCTGTGCCTATTAGCAGAGGGTCTGCCCCACCCACTATAGCCCTGATTAAATCCAGCTCAGCCAGGGCAGGCAGCTCACCCTAGGGACTGACCTTACACAACAGCAAGCCCTCAGGCAGCTTGTGGGCCCACATAGGCAGGGTGCCTGGAACCTCTGCAGCTGGACGAGTGGGTCCACCTCTGTGGGGCAGGGCATGCACGAGGGGTGGGCCTGTGTTGGTGGAGTGTGTGGGGCCTCTGCAGTGGGGCGACTGGGTCCGCTTCAGTGGGTCGGGGCATGTGCACAGGGCAGGACTGTCTTGACTGTGTGTGTGGCCCTGTGGGTGGCGGGGCTTGTCAGTTGTAGAAGATTTGTGCTTCTCATCTCAAATAGCCACATAGGGGATCAGCCCCACCTTCCAAAGCCTGAGACAATTGGGTGCTCCCAGGACTGGGGCCGGCCCCATTCAGCTGCAATCCTGAGAAAGCTGATGACAGCCTTGCAGGCTGGAGGCCTACAACAATTGTAAGCTCCTGAGCCTAGCAACCAGCCGTGTTGGGGGCCTACTCACTTAACAGAAAAACTGCAGCAGGTATGTGCTATTAGACTTTGCAGCCAACTGTGCTGGGGCTCCCCACACCCAATAAAATGACTGAAGGGCCCATAGCCACACGCAGCTGAGCATTATGAGCAGCCAGCCAGGGGGACAGCCTAGCATCCCTGGGCAGCTGCAGCAAGAGCAACCCTTCCACAACAGAAGGACACAAGTAGCCCACACAGGGGACACTCCTGGGACATTTGAAACTGGTGGTGAAAGGGAAGCACAGTGCTGGGCCTCATAAGGCATCTCTTACATAAGCAGATGTGAGATCTCCTTTCTAAGATCAGGAGACATAGCTGACGTACCTAATACATGGATACAAGTGCAGGGAAAGAAGCAAAATGAGCAGACAAAGGGAACAGGACAAAACCCCAGAAAAAGAACTAAGCGAAGCAGAGATAAACAATCCACCTGACAAAGAGTACAAACTAATAGTCATAAGGATGCTCATTGATCTTGGGAGAAGAATGGATGAACTCACTGAGAACTTCAACAAAGAATTGGAAAATATGAAAAAGAACCAATCAGAAATAAAGAATACACTACTGGAAATGAAAAATTCACTAGTGGGACTCAATGGCAGAGTAGATGATACAGAAGAACGGATCAGCGAGCTGGACAGAAGACTAGAGGAAATCACCCAAGCTGAACAGATAAAAGGAAAAATAATTAAGAGAACAAGGACAGTCTAAGAGATCTCTGGGACAAAATCAAGAGCACTAACATCTGTATTATAGGTGTCACAGAATGAGAAGAGAGACAAAGGGGAAGAGAATCTATTCAAATAATAGCTGAAAACCTTCCTAACCTAAGGCAGGAAACAGATATCCAGGTGTAGGAAGCACAGAGAGCACCAAACAAGATAAACCCAACGAGGCCCAAGCCCAGACGCATTATAATTAAAATGTCAGGAATTAAAGATAGAGAATCCTAAAAGCTACAAGAGAAAGGCAACAAGTTATATACAAAAGAAACCCCATAAGGCTATCAGCTGACTTCTCAGCAGAAACCTTACAGCCTAGAAGGGAGTGGCACGATATATTTAAATTGCTAAAAGGAAAAAACCTACAGCCAAGAATACTCTACCTGGCCAGGTTATCATTCAGAATGGAATGAGAGAGAAAGAGTTTCCCAGACAAGCAAAAACCAAGGGAGTTTATGACCAAGAAATGCTAAAGGGACTTATTTGAAAAGAGAAGACCACAAATAGGAATAAGAAAATTATCAAAAAAAAAAAAAAAAGCAATAAAATCACTGGTAAAGGCAAATATACAGGGACGGTAGCAGATCAACCACCTATGAAGCTAATATGAAGGTCAAAAGACAAAAGTACTAAAATTGTCTATTTCCATGGTAAGAGGGTAACAGATATGCACAAAAAAAGTGATTACATATGATATCAAAAACATAAAACGTGGCACGAGGGGAGTAGAAGAGTAGAGCTCTTAGCAAGAGGTCAAACTAAAGAGACCATCAACTTCATATAGATTGTTATATACATAGGTTATTATATACATGAACCTCATGGTAATCACAAACCAAAAACCTATAATAAACACACAAAAAATTAAGAGAAAGGAACCCAAACATAATACTAAAGAAAGCCATCAAACCACAAGGGAAGAGAGCAAGAGAAGAAGAAAGGAACAGAGAAGAACTACTAAAACACTCAGAAAAAAAGTAACAAAATGGCAATAAGTACATTCTTATCAATAGCTACTTTAAATGTCAACGGACTAAATGCTCCAATAAAAGGCATAGGGTGGCCGATTGGACAAAAAACAAGACCCATATATATGCTGCATACAAGAGACACACTTCAGACCTAAAGACACTCACAAACTGAAAGTGAAGGGCTGGAGAAAGATACTCCACGCAAATGGCGATGAAAAGAAAGCAGGAGTAGCAGTACTCATATCAGACAAAATAGGCTTTAAAACAAAAACTGTAACGAGACAAGGGCACTACATGGTGATAAAGGGAACAATCCAACAAGAGGATATAGCACTTATAATTATCTATGCACCCAACATAGGAGCACCTAAATATATAAAGCAATTATTAACAGACATAAAAGGAGAAATAGCAACACAATAATAGTAGAAGACTTTAACACTCCACTTACACCAATAGATAGATCATCAAAATAGAAGATCAATAAGGAAACATTGGCCTTAAATGACACATTAGACAAGATAGACTTAGTAGATATATACAGAACGTTCCATCCAAAAACTGCAGAATACACATTCTTTTTGAATGCACATGGAACATTCTCCATGATATATCACATATTAAACCACAAAACAAGTCTCAATAAATTTAAGATTGAAATAATACCAAGCGTCTTTCCTGACAACAATGTTATGAAACTAGAAATCAACTACAGGAAGAAAATCAGAAAAGCCACAAGTATGTGGAGAGTAAACAAAATGCTACTGAACAACAATTGGGTCAATGAAGAAATCAAAGGAGAAATCAAAAAATACCTGGAGACAAATTAAAATGAAAATACAGCATGCCAAAATTTATGAGATACAGCAAAAGCGGTTCTAAGAGGAAAGTTTATAGAAATACAAGCCTACCTCAACAAACAAGAAAAATCTCAATCTAATAGTACACCTAATGGAACTGGAAAAAGAACAAACAAAGCCCAAAATCAGTAGAAGGAAGGAAATAGTGAGAATCAGAACAGAAATAAATGAAATAGACTAAAAAAAATAGAAAAAAGTCAATGAAACTAAGAGCTGGTTCTTTGAAAAGATAAACAAAATTGACAAACTTTTAGCTAGACTCACCAAGAAAAAAAACAGAGAAGGCTCAAATAAATAAAATCAGAAATGAAAGAGGAGAAATTACAATGGACACCTCAGAAATACAAAAGATTATAAGAGAATACTACAAAAAGGTATAAGCCAACAAATTGGATAACTAGCAGAAATGGATAAATTATTAGAATCATATAACCTTCCAAAACTGAATCAAGAAAAAATAAAGAATTTGAATAGACCAATCACCAGTAAGGAGATCAAAACAGTAATCAGAAACCTCCCCAAAAATAAAAGTCCAGGACCAGACAGCTTCCCTGGTGAATTCTACCAAACATTCAAAGAAGACTTAATACCTATCCTTCTCAAACTCTTCCAAAAAATTGAAGAGGAGAGGAAGCTTCTTCACTCATTCTATGAAGCCAACATTACCCTGATACCAAAACCAGACAAGGACAACACAAAAAAACAAAATTACAGGCCAATATCACTGATGAACATTGATGCAAAAATCCTCAACAAAATACTAGCAAATCAAATACAACAATACGTTAGAAAGATCATACACCATGATCAAGTGGGACTTAGTCCAGGGATGGGGGGATGGTTCAACACCCGCAAATCAATCAATGTGATACACCACATTAACAAAATGAAGAATAAAAACCACATTCATCTCAATAGATGCAGTGAAAGCATTTGACAAGATACAACATCCATTTATGATAAAAACTCTAAATAAAATGGGTATAGAAGGAAAGTACCTCAACATAATAAAGGCCATACATGACAAACTCACAGCTAATATCATTCTCAATGGAGAAAAACTGAAAGCTATCCCTCTAAGGACAGGAACCAGACAAGGATGCGCACTCTCACCACTCCTATTTAACATAGTATTGGAAGTCCTAGCCAGAGCAATCAGGCAAGAAAAAGAAAGAAAAGGGATCCAAATTGGAAAGGAAGAAGTGAAACTGTCACTATTTGCAGATGACATGATTTTATATATAGAAAACCCTAAAGAATCCACAAAAAAACTTTTAGAATTAATAAATGGATACAAAATCAACATACAAAAATCAGTTGCATCTCTATACACTAACAATGAAGTAGCAGAAAGAGAAATTAAGAATATAATCCCATTTACAATGGCAACAAAAAGAATAAAATACCTAGGAATAAATTTAACCAAAGAGGTGAAAGACCTGTAAACTGAAAAATATAGAACATTGCTGAAAGAAATTGAAGAAGACACAAAGAAATGGAAAGATATTCTGTGCTCTTGGATTGGAAGAATTAATGTAGTTAAAATATCCATAATTCCTAAAGCAATCTACATATTCAATGCAATCCCTATCAAGGTTCCAATGACATTTTTCACAGAAATAGAACAAAGAATCCTAAAATTTATATGGAACAACAAAAGATCCCAAATAGCCAAAGGAATCCTGAGGAAAAATGAACAAAGCTTGATGTATCACACTCCCTGATTTCATAATAGACTACAAAGCTATAATAATCAAAACAGCATGGTACTGGCACAAAAACAGACACACAGATCAATGGAACAGAATCGAGAGCCCAGAAATAAACCCACACATCTATGGACAGCTAATTTTCAACAAGGGAGCCAAGAACATGCAATGGAGAAAGGAAAGTCTCTTCAATAAATGGTATAGGGGAAACCGGACAGCCACGTGCAAAAGAATGAAAGTAGACCATTATCTGATACCATACACAAAAGTAAACTCAAAATATATTAAAGACTTAAATGTAAGACCTGAAACTATGAAACTTCTAGAAGAAAACGTAGGTAATATGCTCTTTGACATCAGTCTTAGCAGCATATTTTCAAGTACCATGTCTGACCAGTCAAGCGAAACAATAGAAAAAATAAGCAAATGGGACTACATCAAACTAAAAAGCTTCTGCACAGCAAAGGAAAGCATCAACAAAAGGAAAAGACAACCTAACAATTGGGAGAAGATATTTGCAAATCATATATCTGATAAGTGGTTAAGCTCCAAAATATATAAAGAACTCATGCATCTCAACAACAAAAAGCTAACAACTCAGTTAAAAAATGGGCAAAAGATCTGAACAGATATTTCTCCAAAGAAGATATGCAGATGGCCAACAGGTATGTGAAAAGATGTTCAACATCACTAATTATCAGGGAAATGCAAATCAAAACTATAATGAGATATCACCTCATGCCTGTCAGAAAGGGTATAATTAACAAGACAGGAAACAACAAGTGTTGGAGAGGAGGTGGAGAAAAGAGAACTCTCATACACTGCTAGTGGGAATGAAAACTGCTGCAGCCACTAAGGAAAACAGTATGGAGATTCCTAAAAAAATTAAGGATAGAACTACCATACGATCCAGCTATTCCACTGCTGGGTATTTACCCAAAGTGCATGAAAACACGAATGCATAAAGATACGTGCACCACTATGTTCACTGCAGCATTATTCACAACAGCCAAGACTTGGAAGCAACCTATGTGCCCATCAAGGGATGAATGGATAAAGAAGCTGTGGTATATATACACAATGGAATACTACTCAGCCATAAAAAAGGATGAAATCTGGCTATTTGTGACAATATGGATGGACCTTGAGGATATTATGCTAAGTGAAATAAGTCAGAGAAAGAAAGTCAAATACTATATCATCTCATTCATAAATAGAAGATAAGAACAATAAACAAACACACAGAGACAGAGATTGGATTGGTGGTTACCAGAGGGGAAAGGGGAAGGGAGTAGGGCGAAAGGGATGATTAGGCACGTGTGTATGATGATGGATTATAATTAGTCTTTGGGTGGTAAACATGATATAATCTACACAGAAATCAAAATATAATGATGTACACCTGAAATTTATATAATGTTATAAACCAATATTACTGCAATTTAAAAAAATAGTACACGTAGTTGATTACCTAAATAGTAGTGCTATATTTTAGAGGGTAACCCATTCCAAGTGGGCATCATTTATAATGATTAATCATCATCCTTTTACTGAATCAATGTACTGTGAGCTCTGAGAAGGTGAGGATGTGTTTATTATTGCATCCCGTCACTTATCAAAGTCCCTGATACAAAGATGGTACAATACTTGTTGTATTAGTGAATACTACTGTAAAAGTTAACTAAATTGATTTGTAATAAATCTCAGATAATTGCTTTAAATTTTAATTTTGAACAAAAAATAGATGAATGATTACAACATTTTAGAAAGACATGGAAATGGAAAAGAGTAAAAAAAAAAAAAGTGTGGCAAAGACTACAACTTGTCAATCTGCTGTCCATTCTCTTATTTCTTAGTAGCAAAACCCTCCCTGTCGTGTAGATGTGGCAATGAACCCTTCTATGCCACTAAATTTATCAACCTTATTATGGCTAGGGCTAGCCAATGAGTTGTAAATGGAACTTTGGGAAGAGCTTCTGGGAAAACCCTAGAAAAGGAACAGACTTGCCTGGAAGCTGACTCTTTTGCCCCTTTCTCCTTCTTGCTGCCCAAAACATGAACTTGATGTGGGAGCTGCAGCAAACAAACTAAACCCAAGATGTGGCCTTAAAGGGGAAGCATGTTAATGGAGAGGGAAGGTGGATGGAGCCTACACCTGATGACCTCAGGGAGCCAAGGCACTGGCCCACAACTGCCTGCCTCTGGACTTGTTTCACATAAGGGAAGAATAAACCTCCGTCTTGTGTAATCCACCATTATATTGAGTTTCTCTTATATACAGCTGAACCTAATCCTGACTGACACAGAGAGAAAAGTTTGAAGCCTAAAGTCATAATTTTGTAAATAAAAGGATTACGTAATTGGAAGTTAACAAGTTTTTATAATGCATATCTATGGTGGGAATCTTGGAATCTCTTTTAGTGCTGTTGTGATGTAACACTGAATTTACAAAGCAACTATCATCTTAGAATCTCAGAGATTTATAGCTAATGATTAAATTTTAGAGAAGTGCAACGTATGATTATAGCAACTTTATGAGTGAAACAACTAATGTTTAAACCAGCTGATTGGTGGCTTACTCAAACATATTGCACCTGTGTTATACATTCAGCAGTAGAACTAATACAGTGTCTTAAATGTCCAACACTTTCACCATTAGAAAACACAAATCTTCCCGTTAGTCTTTGTAGTAAGAGAAAATTCATAAAGTTAGCTTCTTCACTTCACATGACATAGCCGATTATCGAAACATTCAGAAATATGTTGAATTCAAGGAAGACACATTCATCATTTATGTTTTTAAGATGACTTCAGGAAGGATTGTCTATACCAGAGTAAAAAACTTAATGCACGAGTCGAGAGGCTTATCGGCTGCAAGCAGTGCAAATGCAAGAGTAGTTTTAGGAGCTAATAATATTTATGTTTTTGGGAAAAAACTTACTATTTTGAGCTCCTATGTGAGCTACACTAACCAAAACCCTGTGAATTATTATTGTTGTGATTATTATTATATAAAGATGAAACGACAGAGGCTCAGAGGAGTTAGGCAGCTTTGCCGCCAGGAGACATCAGCGTGGATTCCTATCCAGGTCTGTCTCACTTAAAAGCTGCTGCTCTTGTCTCTTCTTTTTTGTTGGTTGGTGACAATTTCATTTTGAAAGTAGAATTTGAGAATTCTTGACCTGGACTATAATATTTACTTTTAAAATAAACTTTTGTACTAAAGTATAAATTACGTTCAGAAAAATCATAAGCATACACTTTGATGAGTTATCACAGTGAACATACACATGTGACCACCATCCGGGTCAAAAAAAGAGCATTCATTAGCCGTCAGAGAAATGCAAATCAAAACCACAATGAGATACCCCTTCACACCCACTAGAACAGGTATGATAAAAAAGGCAGACAATAACAAGTGTGGCTGAGGATATGGAGGATTTGAAACCCTCATTCCTGATGGTGAGAATGTAAAGTGGTGCAGCCACTTTGGAAAACAATCTGGCAGTTTCTCAAAAGGCTAAACATAGAGTTATTATATGACCTAGGAATTCCACTCCTAGGTATATATCGAAGAGGACTGGAAATATATGTCCATGCAAAAACATGTACACAAATGTTCCTAGCCGCATTATTTATAATAGTCAAAAACATTCATAATAGCCAAATGTCCATCAACTGATGAATGGATAAACAAAACGTGGTATATTTATGCAATGGAATATTATTTGGCAATAAAGAGGAAGGGAGAACTGATACATGCTACAACATGAATGAACTTTGAAAATATTAAACTAAATGAAAGAAGCCAGAACATACATATGATGTGATTCCCTTTGGGGGGTGGGTGGGGGTGGTGACTAACGGGTAAGAGTTTCTTTATGGGGTGACGAAAATGCTCCCAAATTGACTGTGGTGATGGTCACACAACTCTGTGAACATACTCAAAACCGTTCAATAGTATATTTTAAATGGGTGAATTGTATGGTGAATTATATCAACAGAGCTGTTTTTAAAAAGAAATAAATAATGTGCAGGAGAGGCAGATGGGGGACAAAATAGCATCTTCATTACTGACAGAGAAAGTCATGTGGTACGGCTTTTGATGTATTAACTAAATATGCTGGGTAAACTCAACCCCAGAATCAGGCAGATTTATTCACCTAGCGAGAGGCAAGCCTAGTCAGGGAGGATCTGATATGGTAAGACTTACACCAGGGAGGAGCACAGAACTCAGGCTCTCTGTGGCCAACTTGCCAAGAGGAGAAGAGGCCTGATGGGCTGGCTCCTACTACATGAGGCCCAGGGCTGCACTCCATGTGAGGCCCCTACCCGGTGGAAAATGGTGGACCTGAAATGAGCCTAGTTATTCTTCCCACACGTACCCATCAGAGAAATCACTTGACTTCCCGTTGGGCAGAGGGAGATAAGGATATGGGGAGACCAGAAATGTCAGAGTGGACACTTTAGCGAGCTCTCTTCGCTTGGAGGGAACCATCAGGAGCAGGGAGGGACCATTTGCCCCAGCTCTGAACGGCTCTTCTACCCTTAGACTTAGGTGCTGTTCAGACGCTCCTCATTTCTTCTCTGGACTCCCGAAGTCGTCTCCTATCCCCTCACCCTACCTGCATTCTCGCTGTCTTGCCACTCATTCTCAGAGGTTGTACTGAGAGGACCTTCAGAGCAGATACAGCTTAAAGATATATTTTATTGTCCTATATGGCATTTAAAAATTTTAAATTAGTTTCTGTGGGCGACACTGCTGGTAACTTACCTGATACATGTTCCCTCCTGTTACTTTACTGCTTTTGTCTAGGGTGGCATCATGCCACCTGGAGAATTGTGTTCCCAGCCTCTTTCACAACTGGGGATGGGGATGTGATGCCTTTTGGCTGATAAGATGAAAGGAAAGTTGCCATGTGGGGCTTTCTCGAGAGTTCTTTAAAACAGGGGCCTATAACTGGCAGACGCCGTTGTCTCTCTGCTTTTCCCGTTCTTGCTTCCTTGGTGTAACTTGAAGCTGGAGGTGGGGCAGCTGGAGGAGAGGAAGTTGGCGCGCCCTGCCCACCTCACCTACCTCTCCCGTGGGCCCTTCTTTTTCTGCCACCCCAAGGTAACAAACCGAGGATGAATGCTGCATGCTACAGGGATGGAGCAGGAAGCCAAAAGGAACTTTTTCAGCCCTGGGAAGCTTACCCCTAGATTTCTAGTTTTGTGAGGAAAATTCACCCCTTATTTGTCTAAACCAGTATACATCAGTTTTATTTTGTTACTTGGAGCCAACCTAAATGAACAGATTTGGTACCAGAAGTAAAGTGCTTCAAGTAATAGAACCTAAAATACGGTGTTGGCTTACTGAAAGTAAGGCTTTAACATAGAGTTTGCAGGGCAGAAAGAGCATGAACCTTGTATGATGTCAAAACATTCTCCATGGAAAACTGTCTCTTTTCACTCCTGGGGAGATAACCCTGGTGTCTTAGGTTGTTGTAGGGGAAAGAGTAGAGGTAATTCATGTTGACGCAGCCTGGTTACTTCTTGCCGCTTTCAGCAAAGTCCCAAAGGATTGGGGTGAATTCAGACTGTGTGGATGGACCCAGCTGTGTGTCAGACATGTGTATTACAGGCAGGGAACCCTGAGCTTAGGGAACCAGGACATTTTACAATGAACTGTAAGCATGCTTGCCCTTTGTTCTGGAGGGAAACACTAGCTCCATCTTCCAAGGCTGTCTTCTGATTTCAACAGGCTTGAAAAGATAGTCTGAAACAAAGGGTGACCAGTGCCTCTGTGTACAAGATACGTGGAGATACAAGAAACCCCAGGAAAATGGTCTCAACACAGTGTATTATCAAAGAAACTCCAGACTGGTCTGGCAACAGCTATGATTGTTCAACCCCTAAGGCTACCCGAGTCCCTAGACTCACACCTACTAGAAGTGGGCTGTGAGAGTTCCGCGAGGCCCCCAGAAAAGGCCTCCTTTCCAAAGCCCTTCTCGTCTGAGGCCATGGATGATAACGCACTAGGAGGACTCCTGCAGAACCCGAGGCTATCAGACATGCTAACCAAGATCTTCCCCCACCAAGGTGAGGAGTCCTCTCTCTCTCTGGAGAATACAGAGCTTGGTGTTTCCCACTCTCCTCCTTCCTGAACTGGCGTTGTCACTGCTCTCCGCTCCTTCTCTGTTGTACACTCAATGCACAGGAGGCAGGGGGCAGTTGCCTTGTCTTTGTTGTTAAGGTCACTGCATCTACACCTGCACGTCACCCAGAGAGCTAAGATTCTAAGCTGGATGCAGTACTGGGATGAGATTTTTTTTTTAGATCGTCTCTCTTTTGGAAAGAGAGGGAGTGTTTATTTGCGTGAGGAATGTTTGCATTATGTTCAACAGGAGAATTTTATTGTGATTGTTAGTGTGTTGTTGTTGAGTTTAAGCATAGAATAAGGACATATTGATTTGAACAGCAAAGTATGTATGGTAGACTTTCTCATATTTTTTGACTAATCATCGCTTTTTGGACATCTTTGTGATTTCTAGCCTTCTGATTCCCATCTCCCCTGAGGAGGAATCCAGAAAAAAATTTGACCTCAGGCTTCATCAGTTAGATAGACCCACTTGAAACTAATATCTAGAAATGAGCAATTTGAAAAAAGAAAGCTCTATGCATGATCTATTTGCTGGGCAAAGCTGGGGCAGAGGCCTCTGGCTTCCAGGGCAGCCATGTCAGTGGTGATGTCCCCTTAGGTTCCCCAGGGCAGCAGCAGCAGTAATGGTTTTATTAGGCCAGGTGGCTCGTGTGGTGTTGGGTGTTGTTTCAAGAACAGCCTCAAGCCTGTTTGTCCAGCTCACTCCACAATTCTGTGAGCGGCCCCAGATATTCTTTCTTCTTCTTTTTACCTTTTTATTGAAACACAATATGCATACATATCTGGTGGCATACCAAGGGCAGGGTGGTGGGAGGGGTCTACCCTGGGTACACACATAGGAGGTGTGTGTCTGTAGATCATCTAAAAACAATGATAAAGCTGATTAATCTGCTTTTTATTACCACCATGCACAGTAACTTCTAAATAGGTCAGTGATAAAAGAATCCTCTCGGAAATAATCTTTTGATGCTTAAGTTTTAAACAATTGGTGCAGTTGCTATTGAATTAAAAAATATATATATGTATATACTATATATATATACACACACATAAATATATGCAAGGCAAATCAGTACACTTTATTTCTGATCCTTTAATAAGCATTGTATTCTATAATAAAATTAACTTGGAGGACACCCAGTTATACAGTTGGGCCCTGACACACGTGGGCTCAGCTACATGTGAACATTTCAAGAGTAAGTCTCAAAGGCCTGAAATCTTCTGAGCTGGCTTTCGTCACAGATTGAGGTCCTACGTATTTCTGCATTTACATAGAAGGTTCAAAATATACAACTGTACGGTGGTGGTAAAGACAAAGAAACAGAACTTGAGTAGATTTAATTCTGTCAATCTACGTGACTACGTGAAGTTTTTATTTGTATTCAAAATTTAAAACAGTGAGACAGAGGGAACTGCAAGATGTAATATTTTTGTATGGTAAGTGCAAATTTTACTTCATACATCATATATTTTCCTGAATTTGAATAATATCTTTAAAACGGAAATTTCTTCTTTTTAACTGTTAATTATTTAAACACTTATATATAATATGTGTGTGTATACACCCATATACATACACAGACAGACACATATATATAAAATTTAACTAAAGAAAGATTTCACTGTCTACATTTCCTTTATGGCCATTATTATTTTAGTTTTATTTCGTGACTATTATTGAAAATTATTTTGTCATGTAGAGGAGGAAGGTGTTTAAAAATAAATATGCTAGGGACCCCCCTGCACATGTTGGAGATGTACGATAAATACAGTGAATCTTCACAAACACACATGCCAGTGTATCCCGAACCAGAGCAAGAGACACTATTATGAGAACCTCAACACGCTGCTGTGCTCCCCTCCAAACACAGAGCCCCTTCCCAGCGGCCAACAATGTTCTGATTTCAAACAGCATGGATTGGTTTTGCCTGTGTCTGTGTTAGATATAAATGGAATCACACAATATGCACGCTTTGGTTTCTGGCCTCTGTTGCTCGACATTACGTTCGTAAGGTTTATCCATACTGTTGCATGTAGTTGTAGATCCTTTGTTCTTATTGTATGGACATTCCGATGTGTAATTGCCTTACCCTATATTGTCTTTCTAGTGTTAATGGGCATTTGGGTAGTTTCCATCTTTTGTAAGATTCATGGCACTCCTATGAATATTCTAGGACATGTCCTTTGGGGAACATACATTTGAGTTAGGTATAGATCTAGAGGTGAGGTTGTTGGAACACAAGGTATACATATGTTTGCCAAACAATTTTCCAAAGTGGCTTTACTACATTAAGTGTCTTTTTAATAAATGTATTTTCTGCATTATTGTCCAGAATCAGTTTCTGCTCCTTGGGGCTAAGAACCTTATGACATTGTTGCCATTAAATAATGGGAGATTTTACATTAAAATATAGATGATCAGTTTATTTTGAAAAATTGAACAGTCTGGCAGCACTGGGTTAAAATTCCTCTTATCAATCATTGACTGAAGCTGCACGGTGGCTGCTCCCTTAGCCAAGTCTTGTGCTCTTTGGTTTGCCACGGTCCCCACCACTCCCTGTCGTCCCCACCACGGTCCCTACCACTCCCTGTCGTCCCCACCATGGTCCCCACCACTCCACCTCTCCCACACGCAGCCTACTTGATCATTTATTTTACATACCTAGCCCGTGTAAACACCTGAGTTTAGGATCTTGCACAATACTACTACCAAAGAGAAACTTTGTAAGAGCAGATCTGATTGTTGGTCCCCTTTATGAGACTTTGAGCCACTCCCCATTGCCCCTGACAGCAGGCCTCAACCTTAGGAATCACCTAAGAGCTTTGCAGATTCTTGGTCTTTCCAATCTTACCCGTCGTCCTTCTTGAGATTCTGAACCATTAGAGCCCAGAGATCTGCATCTTAATGAGGAAGCTCTAAAAAAAGTCTGAGGTGTTCCTTGGATCATGATTTGAGAAACACTGGCCTATTGAATGAAATCCAAACTCCTTACCACGGCATATAAGGGCCGTGTGCCTCTGCCCAAAGACACGCATACACACAAGGGCATGCACACGCACGCATGCATGCACACTCACGTACACCCCAGGTCCAGTCCTATTGAACTGTGTGTGCTTCCTGACCTCACCACTGTCTCATATCCGCCGGCCTGTGCTTGTGCCCCTCCCTTTACCCTGAACGTCCACTGTCCTGTGTCCACTGATAAGCCACACTAACTCGCAAGACTCCGGGAAACCTCGTAGGCACACTCCCTCACTCCCTCCCTTCTCTGTCTGCCTCTGTGTCCCGTGCACACTTCCATATGTGATCACTACAACGTTATGTTATACTCATCCTCTGCCTGCCCCTCCTGGTCTGTGAGCCCCTCAGCAGCTGTGACTGTGCCATTGGTCTCTGTAGCAAGGAGCCTAGCATAGCGTTTGATGCTCACTAGATGGCTTAAAACACCGAGCCACGCAAAGAATAAAAATACTACTCTCTTGAAATTAAGCCAAGCACCACAAATCATCTCTAACTAGATAGATATACCTCTAGCTATGGAAATTCTTTTCAAACTGTAGAAGCGCAAAAAAAGGCCTTAATAAAGGAAAGCATATCAAATTTCTGCTGATCCAGAAGCTCCATGAGTGAGCAGGACTAATATTTCAAGATGTGCACTCTAGGGTTTTCTTTTAAAGTCTCAGGAGATGGAGGTGACGTGCCCCAACTCCAGGCTGTTTTCCTCTCTAAACTATTAACATCAGAATTAATACTTTCTGGCAGTTTTTCATTGCAGAATAATGGTGTTCTGAAGCATAGCTGTTTTGGAGGTAGAAACAACCCCATTACATTTGAATCTGAGCCAAAGACATGGTCCTTTATGCTCAGGAGCTCTCCCCCTTCTACACAGATATAAACAGATGTTACTTCTTGGGCCTTGTATCCTATCCCCATTCGCACCTTAATGTCAAGCTACAAAAAATTCCTTGTCATTTCTCAGATGCAAAGGTTCTCCCCTCCTTCTGAACTTGGTGGCTTGTGCTTGGCTGTCAAGGCTCTCTACGTACGGCCTCTCGATGAAGTCCGTCGCGTCTGCTGCTCTTGTTGACATGCTGCCCGGCCCCGCCTCATTGGCTGCTCCTCATCCGTGTTCTCATCTCGCCAGGGCGCACCACTACCACTCTGCCTGTTGGAATGCTGTAGTTCACTTCCCTTTCTCTTAGACCAAAGGGACTGTTTCATCTCTGTAGCCTCAGTGCCAGAACAGCAGTTGTTTACTCAATGCTTTCTGAATTTCCTGTGCACCTATAGTGTGTCAGACACTGTTCTGGGCACATGGGATACACCAGTGAGCAAACCCGGCAAAGGTCCACCTGTGGGGCTTACATTCTAGCAGGGGGACACAGACAAGAAGACTAAATAAGCAAATCCATAGCAAGTTAGAAGGTAATGAGTTCTCTGGGGAAAATAAAGAAAAAATAGAGCAGGGTAGAGAAGCGAGTTTGGGCTGGTGGTCTAATGGGTGGCCAACTTACTCAGCAACGGGGAAGCCAGAGCAAGACTGTCAAGGAGGCTTCATTTGACCTCCATGTACAGGACTGAGCAGGAATTTCTCAGGTTGGAAGGTGGTCGTGAGAGGTTTAAACCCCAAAGGGCACTCCAGGCAGCAGAAGCCTGGTGTCCACAGGCACGCACTCCTGAGAGCTGATGATGTGGGGGCGGGAGCTCTGTGCGTGGTGTGGGGAGCAGAGTGCGGGTCCAAGAGTGGAAGATGAAGCTGGTGAGGAGCGTGGGGCCAGGATGCGGAGGGACTTGTCTGCCCTGCTAAGGAGTTTGCACTTTACCCTGCAGACAGCGGAGTCCCGTCGATGATTTTATGCAGGGGAATGTCATGTTTATTTTTATTTTTAGGAAGATAATTCTGGCAGTGGTGAGAGACTGGGCAAGTCACTTAACCTCTCTCTTCCTCTGTTTTACCATCTATCAAACGAGACGAGCCATATCTGCTCTACTTACCTCATAGAACTGGGGTGAGAAATAAACGAGATAAGAGACGTGAAAACACTGAAGAGTACATGGTGCTGTAAGAACACGAGAGGTGCCCTTGTTTCAGCTGTGCTGTGTTTGGGATGTGGTTTTAGAGAAGCTCAAGGAGTCAAGGAGCAGAGGACAACCCCTGTTCTGTCTCCCTAAAACAATAAAACGCAATAATACTTTAATTTATTGAATGCCCATTTCGGCACTCCACTGTACAAAGAGCTAAGGAGTTTTTACAGAAAATAGAGAAAACCAACCCTGGAGAGCTGATGCTGTAACTGGAAACATAGGATACCTCTAAGAAATGAAAACAAGTACATGTAAATACAATCCAATCCAACAGGAAAATGCTGGAGGGGGTGGAGACTGAAGGAGTGAGAGAGACTCTGACAGGAAGAGTCATGTAGTTGCCCTAATGAAGAAGATGATTTGCTAAATAACATCGCCCCTCTGTCATTCCACTCCCCATGATGAGGCCAGAGGAAAACATTTCACCAGGTGGAAAATTTTATTTCATAATTGATTGCATTATGCAATCCATTCTTCCAAAAGCAATGCTTATAAACAGATTACCACATTTTGACATTTTCAAAATTGTGAGTTCCTTGGTGACAAATATGACTAAGCCTCATGACGGAAACATCCTGGGTTAGTCTACCAAGTGCTTCTCCCTCCTCAGGTATTTGCTGGGTAAAAACAGGTCCTGGGCATATTAAATGATTTCTCTAGGTTCCTTCTTGAATGCAAGTTCGAGTTGGCTCCACCTCCTTCGTATCATATCTTTGTGTCTCCTGCTGGCCTGTGTAGTGCCATAAATATATTACATTTTAAACTTTAGATGCCTCTGTGTTTTCTTTTGTAGATTATGATGACAGGGTGTGTATCTGTGTAAGAGTGGCAGAACCCTCTGTGTTTGGGAAATATTGATAGAGGACAACGCAATAAAAAGTTTTATAAGGGATATGTTAGCTTCTTCCCGGCCTTTGTAAAAACATTATTTCATTTATTAAACATTCTCTGAGTTGGTAAATTATCTTTTTACTCAAGGTTTTTAGTTAGGAATCATATAACCTTTAAGATATTATTTTTTAAAGCAACCATTCAACTGAAAGGAAGTTCTTAGTGTGTGAGTCTTCAGTATGTGCTTAGCACGTGATTATCACCTCAGTAAACCAATAATCTGATTAAGGAGACAAGATTTATACATACGAAACAATTAGCAAAAAAACACTGTAGTATAAAATGTACTAAATTATGAGAGGTAAGCTAAAAGAGCTATAGGAGTGAACTAGCTTCATTAGAAATGATTTTTACTTTCAAAGCCGATGTATCAATGTGTGCTACTGATAGTTAATGTAAATATGACCAGTTCTCCTTGCCAAGGGTGTGGTGTAATGGAAAGAGGATGGCTTTGGCATCCAGCAACCTGGGTCCTAATCCAGGCTCTGAAACCTTTCTGTTGTATGACCTTGGGCAAATTACTTAACCTCAACTATGAAATGCACCTATTAATAGTAGCAAGCATGACTCTTGTAAATAAATAATGGCAATTCCTAGAAAGAAGATAAACATGTCAGCGTGTTTGTATTTAGTTCTGCCTCTTACCACCTACCCAAGAAAGGATTTTTTGCCACTGTGGGGTATTTCCCCGAGGGCCCTCAGAAACGGGAAAAAGGCAGTCATTTTCTCGTTGAAATTTAGAATAATATCCTTGGATGATGAGAGTGTGCAATGGGAAATACAACTGGATAGGTAGGGTAGGACGAATTACGCAGCAGCTTGAGAGTCAGGCAGAGTGATCAGGGAGGCCACCGTCAGGTCCTAAGCAGGGGAGGGTCGAGATAAAGTGATGGGACGTGGAGACGGTGGACAATGGGAAGGGAAAGGAAAAGTCAGATAAGAGACATTTAAAAATATCATTTTGTCCTCTGACACTAAATGTAATAGGTACATTATAGCAGGTTGGGAAGTACGAAAAATATAAAGAAGAAAATAATTACCAAAAGTCCTTCACCCTGACATCCTCATTGCTTATGTTTTGCCATATTTCTTCTGAGTCCTTCCACTTTCATTACTCCTAATAGACATTTGGGGAGAATACTGGAATAAAGACAATTCAAAGCTTATGTCCCCTCTTCTGGGAAGACTTCTTAGATTTCCATGCAGGATTCATCCTCTGTGCTTACAATATTTTATACCTATCTAACAGGGACCAAAAATAATTTTAAACCAAATGAAATAAATGTGATTAATGTCAGTTATTCTAGGAGTGGCTATAGAATTCTTCTTTAAGGGAAGATTGCTCTTTTATTTGTAAGAAAAGCAACTTATTAATGTGACTTCTGAGTTATGCAAAGGTAAAAGCAAATCCTGCTTTGGGACAGAGCAGTTCAGGAATTGCTAAATTGCTTTGCATAACAATGTAAAAGACAGTCTTGCTGTGAGCAGGGAGCATGTCTGTAGAAATTATTATTTAAACAGGGCTTTTACTTGCTGGGGCCAAAGGAGAGATTTTGGGATGCTTGACTTGGGTGAGGGCTGAGGACAGGCTATGGAGGACTTCTGTCTCGAGGTTTAAGAGCTGGCTCCTGCAACCCAGCAGCAGGCAAAGGGCTGAGCGGGGAGACGTCCTACAAGTGACATCCTGGATAGGGGCGGAGCCAATGGACCCCAGGTTCTAGTAACATTTCCATAAACACAAGAGTATTTGTGGCCAGTGCTTTTCAGGATTAAAGGAAGCACTTATGATCGCTAGACGTGCTGTAGCCCGCTGGGAGACAGCAGCCTGAGGAAGTGGATCGGACACTTAAGTGGATAAGGTCCTTGTTACATCAGGGACTATTCTGAGACCTCTAGCAGATATTAGCTCCTTTAATCCTGGCAACAACCTTCTTATCCCCAGTTTGCAGATGAAACAGGCACAGCAGAGTGAAATACCTCCAGGGGCCCAGGAAGCGGTGGAGCCGGGCCTCCAGTCTTGCTGGCAAACACTGACCGTCTCTTGGACAGGACGGTGCCTTGCCATCTGCAGTCACCCGGGACGGCGGTTCAGTGTCCGTGGAGAACCACGGAGAGAAAGAGGAATGCAAAACTGGAGACCCTGGGGACGTCCGTCAGAGCATTTGCCAGATATTTTCATGCATGCCTCTTTCCCACCAAGCAGGCTGATTTCTTCGTGGGCAGGAATGTGTTGTGTTCTCTCTGTATCCTCAGTGCTAAGCACAGTGCCCGGCGCATAGTAACCACTCAAAAAATATTTACGCAGAAGAGCACACGGGACACATCAATGATGACTCCAAGGTGCTGAGTCTGGTTTCGAGAGAGTGATGGGGCTATTTGGAGACAGCTAACTCTTTAGGTAGAGGGTCCTTGCAGCCTAATACGCATGCTATTATTTTGAACAAGTTTTATATTTTTCAGCCTTTCGTCCTAGAAAAATCTCCATTCGGAAACGGGCTGAATTTTGCTTGTAATTTTCTCTCCAATGCCAAGTTACAATAGGGCAGGAGCCAATCTGAGATTTACAGCCTTGAATATTACCATGATATCTGAGCACCGGTGATAAGAGCCACCTATGAACTTGGTAGGATTTACAGCATGTTTCAATCTTGTGTCCAGCCCTAATATATAACAAAACACAGTGGGACAGTCAAGTAAAATTCACGTAGCATGCAAGGTGCACGGAGTAGTGAGTGAGTGCGCCAGTGCCTGATCGTGGGACTTGGGTTCCCTCCTAACAAGTCCACGGGGGATTTTGGATGACTGATGCACTGCAGCTAAAGACATTTGATGTTAACTTAAGATAAAGTGCCCTGGATAGTCTGTGTTTAGTATTATTGCTGTTATTGTTGTTGTTAGGATTAAGCCAAGAGCAAAAGCAAGATTTTACCTTAAAACCAAAAGACAAATATGAAAAAATTCAAAAACGTACAAGAGTGGAGAGAATAGTATAATAATTCTTACATTGCTAGCATCCAGTTTCAACAGTTATTAATTTGTGGCCAGTCTTCTTTCATCCATTGGTCCTCATTCCACCCCAGATTATTTTGAAACCAATCCCACACACTGTATCATGTGTCTATAAATATTTCTGTATGTAGTTCTAAATGAAAAGAAGTCCTTTTTAAACTTACCACACCTAAAAATTAATCATACTTCTTTAACATCATCAAATATAGAGTCAGAGTTCAAGTTTCCCTGATGATTGTCTGGTTAGATGTTTGTAGTTTGCTTGAATAAGGATGCAACTAGATTCTATACCTTGTGGTGGATTGACACGTCAGTTGAGTCTCTTAATTTACAGGTTCCCCTTCCATCTCTCTTTTTCTTGTGATTTTGGTTCTGTGGAGTACCTCACATGTGGATTTTATAATTGCATCTAACCTGGATTATTTAGCATGTTCCTTTCTCCTTAGTATTTCCTGTGAATTGGTTATTACATCTAGAGTTTTCATTAAATTCATTTGGGCAGGATGTTTTATCAGTAGTGGTTTATAGGTGTGTATTTCTATCAGCAGGCATGTGTTCAGGATCAGAATTGGCCACTCCAAAATGTGTCTCTTTGGCATGAGGATTATTTTGGGGCTGGTTACTTTTGCGAAACTGCAGGCAGGGGAGAAGCTCTGAAAACGAAGTAGAAGTTACTTTCTGTAGGAGACATTTACATTTGTAAGGGGACTCTCCATTTGTAAAGATGTCTCCCTCTCTGTACTAGGAAGATAGGATGACCTTACCTCTAGAAACTCTTATCAGTGCAGAAGGCAAGGACTTAAATCTGCATAATAACCTTACTTTTGTTTACTGTGCTTTTCTGGTAATCTCCCATAGCTGACTCCCCCTACCTCGAACATCCTCCTTTGTCTTTAGCTGAAGGTGATATTTAAGGTGGCAACCTCAGCCATTCTGGCGAGTGGATCAGTTTTCCTGGGTTTCTCCCATGTATACATGCCATAAAGCTTTGTTTGATTTTCTCCTCTTATTCTGTCTCATGTCAATTTACTTCGTAGGCCATCCAGAAAGGCCTAGAGGGTAGAGGAATTGTCCTCCTCCCCTACACACGGTTATTTTAGTTTTTGTGATGTTAGCAGCCAGGGATCATCATTACCTGTATCCAGCAACTCATTAGAGGTTGCACTATTCACTGCTTCATTAGAGGTTACCTTAATTTTTCTAATTCTAGAATTCTTTCATTATTTATCAGTGGGAATAATTCTGTAAAGAGAAACTTGTCATCAACTATTTGATTACTTTAGGATGTAGTTCATATAAGAAAAGCAGGACAAATGCTTGATTCTTTCCCTTTATTCAGCAGATTTTAAAATAAATTGGTTCCCTAGCATCCTCCAAAGATGACAAGGGAGATGCGTTTTAAGTATCAGTTTAAACACATGGATTTACAAAAATTTGATATATTTCAATCCATTGTGATTATTGGCCAGTTGATGCTTTTGCGAGTTGAATCTTGACTCTTTGTAAGAGACCTCAAGCATCTTTGAAGGCATTCAGACTTCCACAGAGATGTTTCAGATTCATCTTGTAGATTTCCTACCCTGGACTGAGAATCAGCTGTTTATCCAGGGAACTCTGGGTCATTTTAGAGGGAAATGGTATTTAGAAACCACAATCTGGGGGCTGGCCCCATGGCGTAGTGGTTAAGTGTGCGCACTCCACTGCTGGCGGCTCGGGTTTGGATCCTGGGTGCGCACCGACGCACAGCTTGTCCAGCCATGCTGTGGCGGCATCCCATATAAAGTGGAGGAAGATGGGCACGGATGTTAGCCCAAGGCCAGTCTTCCTCAGCAAAAAGAGGAGGATTGGCATAGATGTTAGCTCAGGGCTGATCTTCCTCACCAAAAAAAAAAAAAGAAAAAAAGGAAGAAATCACAATCTGAGAACTAGTGGGAATAGGACTTCTTTTTTTTTTTTTTTGGTGAAGGAGATCGGCCCTGAGCTAACACCTGTGCCAATCTTCCTCTGCTTTATATGGGATGCCACCACGGCATGGCTTGATGAGTGATGTGTAGGTCCGCACCCAGGATCTGAACCTGCAACCCCCAGGCCGCTGAAGCGGAGCACACAAACTTAACCACTATTCCACCGGGCTGGCTCTGGAATAGGACTTCTTTGAATTAAAAAAAATTTCTAGATCCAAATATCAAAACCTTTGAATATTTAGAGCACCACCCATTTAGAGTGGCTCACAAGATTCCTAGAGATTCTTCCCTTAGAGAGTTACTACTTTGATAAAGCACTGTGTTCTTTGAACATCCACGTTTAAAAAAACACTACCTAGAAGGAAATAATAACAATATCATTATTGCACTTGGGGCCTGTGGTAGGCTGAATGTGTGTGACCCCCAAAGATGTCTACATCCAAATCCCGGGAACCTGAGCATGTTACCTCACATGACAAAAGAAACTTCGTAGGTCTGATTGAATGAAAAGTCCTGAGATGGGGAGGTTACCTGGGTTGACTGGGTAGGCCCTAAACGTAATCCCAAGTGTCCCTGTAAGAGGAGATAGATGGAGATTTGACCATAGAAGAGGAGAAGGTGACATGACAACAGAAGTGGAGATGGAAGTGATGTGGCCACAAGCCAAAGAATGCCGGCAGCACCCAAAGCTAGAGGAGGCCAGTAAGAGATTCTCTGGAGCCTCCTGAAAAGCCCGGCCCAGCCCACCCTGATTTTAGCCCCATAAGACTTATTTTGGACTTTTGTCCTCCAGAACCGTAAGAGAATAAATTTCTGTGTTTTAAGCCATTAAATGTGTGGTGATTTGTTATAGCAACAGTAGGAAACTCATACGGAGCCTCATAGTAAAATGAGAGACAGGAAGTAGGGCGATGTATTTTGGAGAAACAGAAAATCAGAAAAGTTGTGAGCCTTAGCAGGCTGCTAGGATCTGGTGAAGGGCTTGTGTTTAGAGGAGAGAAAGTAAAGGACAAGTTCTCAGGGCAATTGTTACACTTCCCCTTCCGCATCTGTTTTATCTACTTGAACTTATGCAAGCAGCTTTGGAGAGAGCCTGCTTGCAGGCTCCAGTGCAGAAGGTCTGTCTGCAGATGGCCACACCAGGCTTGAAGGGACGTGTGAAACTCTCAGGAACAATTAGGTGCTGATGGGATGGGATTTGGCAAACCCATGGTGTCACGTGGGGCTGGCAGCAGGACGGGAGGGGAGAGCAAAGGCTTTCAGACCACTGTTCTTGGTAATAACAATGACTGTTAGCAAGTAATAAAAGAGCTTTTCATCAACCATTGACAGTGGAATAATTCAAAACACATTTTTGTGAGGAAAGAAGACGTAATAGGATTGTGTGGTAGTTGGAACTAAGGAGCTGAAACTGTTGCTTTTTTAATGGGGCTGAAGGCTGGTGCTGCAACCTCATGTTCTGTGTGTTTTCCACGAGAAAGTGGGAATCACCCTGCTGATCAAACGCTTCGTAAACTCTTCCCTCTGACTTATGGTTTCTGAGACAGACATGGTACACACTGGCTGCATTTTGCTTCATGCTTCAAAAGTTTAAATAAATAATCCTTCACTTCAATTCAAAAGCTATCAGGAAAATGATATTGTTTTTACTCATCCTAGTGAGGGGAGGCACTTCTGAAATGCCCACGCTTTTGAGCAGAAAGAGAGTATTTCCGCCAGCGAAGCGTGTAGTGAGTTCCCAAGCCATCAGCCGAACTTTTTATCACAAAGGAAAGATGAATGCCCATTCTAAACTTCGGCTGCCTCTGTTTTTCCTGTATATGGTCAGTGGTTTCCGTAGACTCAGGTATGACCTGCTGTTTTTCCCATATATGGTCAGTGGTTTCCATAGACTCAAGTATGAGAAAGGCTTTGGATAATAAGGTTTTATTCTCTTGGCTAATGGAAAGTTTTTGATATTTAGGTGAAAAAGTCAGAATACTTTGTTGGATGAGTTGTGCAATTCACAAGAGGACAGAAATTCACCCTCGTGTTGAGTAGCCCCAAGGGGCCACAGCAAGGTTACTGTACTTGGGAAGAAAGGAAACGGATGTCCTTTTAAAATTCCCCAAAGTCCCTTTCATAAAAGTGTATCAATCCCCATTAAAGAACACCACTTGATCACTTTGACTTCCTTTGGCAAAATAACCATGAGAGTTTGCCATGAATTGGACATCAAAGAACCAATAAATTTAAAGAGCAGTTTTCAACATTAAAGGCTCACTAGCTGGTATGTTTCATTATTACTACATCCATGTTAAGAAAAAAAGAATCTCAATTCTAACTAAGGACACGCCTCTCAAGCTTTGACAGAGAGAATGTGCCCAAGACCTACCTTATGAAGGAAGAACAGTGATGTAAATGCTGTGGCCAAGAATCTGCCTCATGGCGCCTAGAACATTGTCATTAAAGATCCACGGCTTTCAGTGGAAAACAGTCTTTCCTAGACTCTCTTCTCTGCGGATGCAAAGGATACTACATTAAGTCACACATCATCAGATTACTTTTATCTGGTAAAAACAGGGAGCAAGTTAGGAAGCCTTGGGAAATTGGGGTACAGTGAGGCTGAAGAGGGGAAGGACGCTGAAGGGGCGATGACGGTGCCTGGCAGCACAGCTCACCCTCCTCGCAGTCTCTCCTCTGGCAGCCCTGAGTCCTCCCGTTATCTCAGGGGTGGCAGACTCGGCTATCTAGGGCAGCTGAAGTTACACGGGCACTTATGTGCATGTGAAGAGCACGGAAACTGGACAGCAGGCCGTGTCTAAGAGACCAGTGTCTTCTTAGCTCCTCCCACTGTAGCCATGCTTCTGATTCCTCAAAAAAGCTGGAAATCAGCATTTCTATATGGAATCCCCTGATTTTAAAATATAAACAACTAATTCCAGTGTTCTTAGCACCTTGTGCAGACTAAACAAAGTGTGTCTGTAGCTGAGTTGGGGCCTTCAGCCACCATTTTACATTAGCTTAGGAACAAATTTTGCATTTTTGAGACTTTGTAGGTAATTTATGAGGAAAGACCAAGATTCTCTTATATCTTCTATGTAGAATGTCCCAGGTAAGAATAAAGAAGGAAAATAATCACTTAAAAGGGAATTTAAAATGATACTTAAAAAGTTTTTTTTGCCTTTAATCTTGCAGACTACACATTTCCACAGTTACTCAGGTTGGCATCTTCCCCATCACTCCTTCAGCGAGGCTGTTTTGTGCATTTGTGAAAGAGCTGATAGTCTCGTCACTTTCCTCAGGAGGACCCCCAGCCTTCTAAACATGTTTTTTAAGATTTGCATTCATGAAGGTTTGCTCTTTGTGCTGTGAAGTTCAGTGGGGCACTTATCCGCCATTACTGTGTCATACAGAATAGTTTCACTGCCCTAAAAACACACCCTGTGCTTCACCGTTCAAATGCTTTTTTGGTCTAGTCCCCATGAACCAGACATGAGAGAGAGTGTGGAGTGCTGTCTAGAACGATACTATTGTGAATACAAAATATTTATTTTCAGCTGCAAAAAAGGAATGTATTGGCAGGGTTTAGTTGCAAGAAACAGAACTAACTTGCTATTTTAAGCAGAAAGTGATTTAATATAGGGTTCTAGGTTGGACCTCCAGAATAACTCCCAGAACAGCACCAAAGAACTGACCCTCTACCTCCGCCCTAATGAGGAAGGTGGGAATCAGGAGGCCCTGTTGATCTCAAGAACAAGAGACTGGAGCTGCACTCTAGAGGTCAGGAGGCCACTGCACAGCCCTGCAACTGCCCTTGACCTTCACAAATTCAAAGGCTGTCCCCTGCTAACATGCTACAGTAAATTCCAAGATCTTCATAAGCGTGATTCCCAACAGCTTCAGCCACCATAGTAGAAAGAGGGTCCCCTCCTCCCTTCTGCCTTCCAGCTCCAACACAGTGCCTCTAATGGACAGAGCCGGCTGACACCCAGAAACCCTAGAGCAGTGGGTTGACTGGTGGCTCCCCCAAATGTATGTCCACTCAGAACCTGAGGATGTATTTGGAAAAAGGGTCTTTGCAGAAGTAATTATGTTGAGAATCTTGAGATGAGATCATCCTGGATTATCTGGGTAGGCCCTAAATCCAATGACAAGTGTCCTTAGAAGAGACAGAGAGGAAACGACAGAGAGAAGGAAGGCCACGTGAAGATGGAGGCAGAGATGGGAGTGATGCAGCCACAAACCAAGAGTGCCTGGAGCCATCAGAAGCTCCAAAAGGGGTTCCTGGAGCCTCTAGAGGGAGCACAGCCCTGCCAACCCCTCAGTTTTGGACTTCTAGCCTCTAGAACTGTGAGAGAATACATTTCTGGGTTTTTTTTTCCTCCTTTTTTGATGAGGAAGATTGTCTCTGAGCTAACATCTGTGCCTATCTTCCTCTATTTTGTATGTGGGACGTCTCCACAGCATGGCTTGATGAGCAGTGTGTAGGTCCACACCCAGGATCCGAACCCTTGCACCCTGGGCCGCCGAAGCGCAGCACACGAACTTAACCACTACACCACTGAGCCGGCCCCCCATTTCTGTTGTTTTAAGCCACCCAATTTGTGGTAATTTCTTATGGCAACCCTAGGAAATAAGACATCTAGCTTTAAGTGACTCTAGGAAATGTCCTCCACGTCAGCTTTCCAGCCTCTGCCATATAAAAACACTACTAGAAGGAGGCTGGGGGGATGCCGTGTGCTAATCTACCAGGTCTACCACTTGGAAACAGAAGTTATGGATCACGACAGAAAAAAGATTTCTCCTGAGCCGGTTTGTTTACATTTACAAATCTGAGGGTCCTAGCCTTCATGTCCCCCACGCCCTTAGATGAGGTCGCACCAGCCAAACACACACCAAGTACAACGCCAATAGCAGCGGCCTTCCTCTTCCGTTAAAAATGTTGCCCATGTAAAGGCTCTTGGGCCAAGTCTAAATTGGCTGAGTTCATCTTGATTTGTGAAGCAACAGAAGGTGACCTACTTTGGTAAAAAAATCTTGGGTTTTCTTTATTTCCACTGCTAAATGCACAGTGGCCTTCAATGGCACGTGACAACACACCTCCTGAAGTTAAATGTGAGGCATTAAATACCATGCTGTGGAATATACATTCTATTTAAGACATGCAAGAATATGTCATGTTTCTGTCATCACATAAGGTTAGTTAAATGGGCTTTATAGTCTTACGGAATAAAAGAATTGGGGCCGGCCCATCGGCGCAGCGGTTAAGTGCACACGCTCCGCTTCGGTGGCCCGGGGTTCGCCAGCTTGGATCCCGGGCGTGCACCAACGCACCACCTGTCAAGCCGTGCTGTGGCGGCGTCCCATATAAAGTAGAGAAAGATGGGTACGAATGTTAGCCCAGGGCTAATCTTCCTCAGCAAAAAAGAGGAGGATTGGCATCAGATGTTAACTCAGAGCTGATCTTCCTCACACACACACACACAAAAAATCATTTTCTTAGCTCGTCCCAGCAAAACTGAGTCTAAGTAAGCCGTTATATAACAAATTGTTATTTTATATAATAATTATTGGTGTTGACGCCAAGACTCTTCCTGTGTGAATTCTACCACCCCTTTGCCGGGAGACTGGGCTGGTATCTGAAGCTGAGGAGAACACCAGAACTGGGACATGAAGCAGAGTTTACAAACTTCTGAAAATCCAAAGTTCAAACAGTCAGAAGGGGACGTGGTGGGTCTTCAAACAGAAAGGAGGAGGATATACTGGAGCGGAGACTCTGAGACCATAGGACGAGAACACGGTGATGCGAGAATCTGGGAAAAGACCCTCCACAGGGGTCAAGGAGTATGCTGCTGTCTGTACCTCCTTTTCAGTAGGAGCTGAGGTGTGGTGCCCTGTGGATTAGCAGTTTACAAGGTCAGAGTAGAAGAGACACTGGGACAATGAGCACCCTGGTATGATAACCAGCCCGTGATAAATATAGTCAGAAACTCACTGAAGTGAAGGCATCCACATGTTCTCAGCCACATGGATGGTATACATACAATAACCAGCAATTTAGCATTAAAGATGCACAGTTCAGCCTCTAACTATAAACTCATGAAATTCAGAAGCTCTATATGTTTGACAATATTACAGAGTGGACAGCACCTATATGATGTGACTTATAGATGGAAAGATGGGTAGATGGATGGATGGAAAAAATCTATCCCCAAAAACATTCCTCCCATTTACCATTACAGATCTCTTCCTTGGGCTAAAGTATCCAGCAGCCTCTTTTAATATGCAAATAAACCACATTGAATATCAACATATTAGTTATAATAGCAAAGACTACCTATATAGAGCTGTGCAGTTAAGAAAGTATCATCTTGTAAATATTCCACATCACTTTCCTCACATTTATGGGGAGAGATCAGTGAGGAGATTGGAGCTTTGATGGGGAGATACAGGAGGACTGATTTGGGAGCAGAGGGCATGGTCAGAGGTGACAGCTTGAGCGGAGGGACACATCAGAGGGCTCCAGGCATCCCAGGGCACTCGGGGCCAACGGGGCCTGAGGATGCCAAGAGAGGGGGTGCTGCAGACGACCGCGCCCCTGACGGCCTCACTGCCTCGAGGTCTCGCTGGTGCTCTCTGCAGCTGTCCACACGACTGCCATCCTCTCTCTCGCACGCTCTCGCAGCACCACGGCCCCTGCTGTTTTCAGAGGCAAACCATCACACACGGATCTCCAGCGGCAGAAATCGGGACAGCATTTTTGTTGTGGAAGAATATGGTGGGGTTTTTGAATTATAGCTGCAATCCTAGTATTTGGTGACTTAATTCAAGAACTTTTCTTTACTAACTTATGCCTGGAATTTAAAAGATTTTTTTTTGTGTATTATCTCAGTACTTTAGTACCAGTGTCATACTCTCTAAGTACCAGTTATTGGCAGGCATTTTTGTGGCCTTTCTTTCAGTAAAGAGTCAAATAAAAACTGTATTTTTAACATAACATAAGCCTTGATAATGGATAAAACCATTTAAGTGGAGAAAAGACAAAAAAATGAAAAAGGTATCCATTTTAAACAAACCAACCAACAAATAACCCTAATAACCATGAGCAGCATTTTCAGTTTGGAGAGATTCTTTGGTGCTGTGGGTTGAAGTGAGTTTCACAGTAAACACTCCGTGGAGTAGTTGATGGGTGGAGTGCGAGTTTACATATAGATCTGGTGGCACTGACGGTCTCGTCGGAGCAGGGCGAGGAAGCTGGGTCACATTCTTTCCATGACATTTTAATGAGCAGTTTAGGGAGTGTGGCTGGTGTGGTGACAGTAAGCGGGGACAAGTGGCAAAGATTAACCCACTATTCATTTCGCCTGACTAAGAATTTAATACCTCGCTGTGTCTGGTACTGTCAATATGGTGGTAGAAAATACGCACTAGATTGTGCTCTACAATGTATTGTATAGAATAACTCCAATGGCTAGTTAAAGTATTTTAAAGGTTTTTGGTTGTTAATAATATTCCTTTTCCTCATTTTTCTATAAGGATCATGCATTATTAATAGTATATTTATATTTTTGTGGAGATATAATTCATCTACCATAAAATTCACCCTTTTAAAATGTGCAGTTCAGTGGGTTTTTTTCAGAAAGTTGTGCAACCATCACTACTATCTAATTCCAGAACACTTTCATCATCTCGGAAAGAAACCCTGTACCATTAGCAGCCACTCCCCAAGTCTATTTATATTTAATTTATATTTGAACTACAAATAAAAGGCTAGAAGAGGTTGTCCAGGAATACATCATCCATGAGAATCAGGTGCTTAAGATGTACCCTTAAGATGGTGTGAGGGCACCACTTCCTCTGATGAGCCAGCTTGTGCCAGGCCCTCGATTTTTCAGATTCTTGCCAATTTTATTATTTTTTTTAACTGTATGCAAATCTCAGTGCTGCCGGAGCAGAGAAGAGCAATTTGCACAGTGGACAACTAAAAGTGTGAGCGAACGAGTGGTTCGCAAAGTTTTATATATCATTTTATATCATTCCCTTTCAGAAAAATCTTCTCTGGATTGTAATTTATTTTACTAGTTGATAATAATAAAAATTTAATAACCTCCTTGCAAAGTTGTGGGCGAGAGTTTGGAAATTCCAAGTAAAGGATTAAAGACAATATCTGAGAGAAAGCCGCTAAATATACTATGACTGTCGTTCTAGCAATAATAATTTATGCCCATGTAATATTTAATTCACAGATATCAAAGACTGTAAACTACTCATCATCTATTTTTCAGGAGAATTGGATAAAACCCTAACATGAAAAATACCTTACAATAAGCTAACCGTATATTGTTATTAGCAAGAGCTACAGTTTATTGTCCTGTAGCTGACAGTGGAAACCAATAGAACACACCACCAGTAGTGAGAAATCTAAAAAATGTAACTGAATTATTGCCAAATTGAGTAATAAAGTTTTAGAGGATTGATTTTGTACATCTGAATATATTGTGAACAAGGAGATGCAGCTTTTATGTCAAATATATCTTTTTATACATACACTGAGGGAAAAAGGTACGTTTGCATTCACGATGGTAGAAAAGCGGTGAAATACTGACCTCTACCATTTCTGCAAGTATCTCACAGATCTGAGGCTGTGGCAGTCTTTCAAGACGGCCACCAATTCTTTGATACTTGTCCCTTCAAGAGGTGACATCTCTGTCCCCCTCCCCTGAACAGGGGCAGGCTTACGACTGCTCTGAGCAGCGAGGACAGCCCAGGACGCCGTGCGACCCCCAGCGCCGGCTGGCGGAGGGCCGCGGGGGCCGCATGGTTCCCCGGGACTCGGCTCTCGCGGGAGGTCCGGCCCTCGGGGGCCGCGCGCGAGAGGCCTCGCGGAGCGGGGGGGCAGCGCCTGGCCCGCAGCCCCCCGGCAAGTCACCAGACTGGCGAGTGAGGCCGTCTTGGATCCTATGATGAGCCCTGCACCTGCTGAATACCCCCAGGTGATTTGTTGACACGACGTGGAACAGCCAAGCCCTTCTCAAAACCCGGACCCACAAAATTCCCAGATACAATCAACAGAGCGGTCGTTTTCGGCCGCTAAGCCTCAGGATAGCTGGTTACGCAGCAACAAACAACTGGACGGAGGGCTGTCTGTGGGCGCCGTCGGCCGTGCTGTGGAGCCCGGGGTCGGCTACCCTGGCTGAGCCGAGGCTCCGTTCCTCCCTCGCGGCTCCGAGTGCTCTCCAAAGGGAAAGCCTCCCCCGAGGAGACGCCACTTCCTCGCTGGCCTGCTCCTCCTCCCTCGTCCCTGCCCTGAGCTCCTGCATCGTTTTGTTTGTTTCTTTGCTGCTGTTGCTGAGGCCTTTGAATTTACGTCAGATCTTAGTTGTTTTGGTCTCTGAATAGTTCAAATGCTCTGACCTAAGGCTTATAATATGCAAATGAATTTGGAAATTTTCCAAAAAGTAATTTCTTGAAAGATTTTAAAATTCTTTCCACTTACTTTTATCCACTGTAACATGAATGTTCTTGAAGTCTTTTCTTTCATTAAACTGGATATTTATCTACAAAGTGAAGTGGAAAATTGAGGTCATCACCCTTGATCTATACCCTTGAAAAATGCAGAAAACAGAAAGAAAGAGGTATCAGAAAACTGAGATAACGGTTTCCCACCTTTCTAAATTAGTATATCTCTGACTCTACAGAAAAAAGAAGGAAACCATGAAACCCAGCCCATAACTATAGATTCTAAGCTACTCGATTATTTTTAAGCTTTGGGAAAATTTTGGTTTATACCTTGACTGAAGGTTTAAGAATCATCCATCTCTAGCTACATATACAGTACCAATAATGTAGGAATGAGTTGCCATTGGAGAAAGAGTTCTCCTGGATTAGCGACTAAAGCCCCAGGATGTCTTGGGAACATTTATGATGAATCTACATTTCCTCCAATCCTCCCTGAGAACACAATGGTGCTTTGAGTAAGTTTGTGTATGTCCTGTCAGGGGCATAGAGCGGTATCTTTTTTTCTTTTCTTTTAGCAGTACAGCTGTGAGTTTCTGGATGATGGTTGATGAATGAAAGCAAAATTTATGTAAGTACAGGAGCTACCCAACTGAACGTGTGTGTGGGAGAGGGGTCAAGGTTATTGGAAGAGAAGAGAGGGAGAGAAAGAGATAGAATGAAAATGAATAACATAAGTTTCTCTTGACCCAAGACTGAGATATGTTCAACATCACACCTGCTGCTAACCAGCTAATGTTAGGTTTGCTTTTATTCTGGTTGCATTTCTTGAAGAAGGGCAATATATGTGGCTGTCAAAATTTTTGAAATTTTCTGATCAGGATTTTGGGCCACTTCATAGGCTCTCCAGTGACCCCCACAGGAACCCCATTGGAAGTCCCAGGATATGGCATTGAAAATTAGAGGAGACTTTGGTGTCATCTAGTTCTTGATCCTCAAAGTGTGGCCCAAGGACCAGTAGCATCAGCATCACCTGGGGGCTTGTTAGAGATGCAGAACTTCTGGCCCCAACCCAGACCTACTAAATCAGAACCATCTTTTTAACTGGATGCCCAAGTGATCTGTGTGTACGTTAAAGCATGAGAGGCACAGATCTAGTCCATCTCCTACCCCATGTAGGAACCAAATGGAAGGAATGTTGTTATATCCTAAGATGATGAAATTATTATAAAGACAGGTAAAGAGAGTTTAAAGTTCCATTTTTGAGTAGGAAAACAAAAACATTATAAACCCAAACCAATACAAATAAGAAAAAAAACCCACAAAAAATGATGGAAAATCAAAGAAAAGGAATGTAGAAACTTTGATGGGAAGAATTAAGAGTAGCATCGAGATAACATGGAAAAACAGAGGGCTGGAGGTCGTGACATAGGACAGACTGGGAACCACTGGTCCACGGGGGCAGGTGACAATCCTGCCTTGTGGATTTGTTGGTAGAAATTCCTAACCTGTCACAGACCAGGACGTCTACAAGAGAAGCCTTTAACAGTACTGAAGTATTTGTTTGTTTGTTGTAGAATAATTTTATTTGAAGCAAGTAAGCCATGTTTTGGGATTGTTGTAGCAGGTGTTTTTCTTAATCTTTTTTTTTTTTAAGGAGAACTGCTGAGTTCAGAGGAAATGAGCACTCTTTTATTTAAATTTCCTGAGATTAGAGGAAGAACATATTGCCAAACAATGCCTCTTCACTTCAAAACCTCTCCCCATAAATTATTTGAGGATATCTTATTAAAAGTCTGTAAAATTTCCTATTAAGAACGGTTGATTGCAGTCCAGACCGTCATAGCTTTGGTACTTTCCTTGAAATACCACAGCTGTCGGGAAGAAATATATTTTAAGACAAAAGGTTTTGTTTCTCCAGCAATAAATTATTACAGTGATATCTCAAGATAGATAAAACTTTCACTTATGTTTGAGTGAAGGAAGATTCTACTGATAACTTGTTAAGAAATCTATAAAAAGAATATGAGAATGTAGATGTAGATAGCAAATTAAAATCAGACTTCCTTTAAGTTTAGTAAAGCAATTATTTGTAAAGCCAGTGAAGATTATTATTACGGATAATGGAATGATTTACTGGGAAACATGGAAATGACATTCAATATGGCCACATATCTGCACAACCTCAAGTTGGTATTTTCAACTTTAACCTTGGAGCCATTAAGAAAAAAATCTTACCTCTAGTAATATTTTATGTAAATTGCTAAACAAAAGCCCTACATAGAGTGATGTGGATCTTGCATGAGGTAGGAAGTGCCTTGTTTCTAGTGCTGATGTAATAATCCATTGATTTCTTGATAGATGGACTCTTTAAAACAAAGTTGCTCTTCCTAACACTAATAGGTAATTTCTTGGCTTCCTTTTATCCCTAAACAAGGAGGACTTTTCTTACTGTAGTCATAAGAAAACGTATTTTATCAAACACATTGATTTTCAGAGTTGCAAATATCTTTTACTTGCTGGAGTAAAGATGTATACCGAGCAGGCTGCTAAAGACTTCTAATTTTATTTATTTTTTATGAACCTTTTCAGGGAACACTGGGCTCTTAAAACATTTTGTAGGCCAGTAGAGTTATTTTTTTTGCTTTTGTTTTCAACTCTGGTGTAAAGCCAGTGAGAAAAATTTGTTATGTCTTCATCATTTCAGAGTGATGTTAATTAAGGAAAACCCAGTCCATTTTTCATCTAGTTCCTGAAAGCAATTCTATTGACTTCTGGTAAATGCAGATCTTTGATATTTAAGCGATGGATATTAATAGTAGGTGGAGTTGAGTGGTTTGAGACCTCACATAGCTCAATAACGACACGATTCACCAACTTTGATGATAACAGCAAAGTGGAACAAAATGCTACTAAACATTAATGAAACAATAATAATTAAAAATTTGTGATAAAAATAATCCTAATTATTCACTCTTTTAATTTGGAGACGAAGAACAGACTGTGTCAGCATAGTGTTCGTATTTTTTTCAGAAATTAAAAAACTGAGAGGTCATTTGCACACTTTTAAAATAAAAAATATGTATCTCAAAAATACATAGTGCCCTTTAGTCAGGTAACTTAAGTAAAAACTGATACAACACCCTGGATCCCAGGGTGCCTATTACTAGCAGTTTTATGTTTGAACAACTTCATTTTCCTCGAATGACGGGTCTGCTCACAGTGAGGACAGGCTGCCTCCCGCAGCCTGCAGTTGTTAAAAGAACGTTAATCATTTAAACAGGGTCACGAGCAACAAAGGCCGATGAGGGTTCAGAGTTTGCAGGTCCAGGCATTCGTCAGGCAGAAATAGGCTGCATTTCAATATTTTATAAAATATCCTTTTATGAAAAAGCTGTCAGTCGTTGTAGAGCCTGGCAAAACTGGTTATTCCAGCGAACAAAGGGAATGATGACAATGAATCGAGAACCCTTTGTGAGTTTGCATTTTTGAGGGACCACTACCGCTTGAACATACGTTTTCAATTTCTATAAGGATGTGATTATTTTGTGGGAATGTCTTCCTCCCTCTGGCAAAGCAAAAGATATGTCAAAATTGCCTCCACTTCTGATAGGCAGATTAGGATCAATTGGTTAAGGAAATCCCAGAGCTGGTACCACTAAATACCATGCAAATTATGGTTTTCCACTGACTTTTGTGATAATTTAAGCTATTCCTATGGGAGAGGTATAAAACAGACGGCCTTGGTTTATATTTAGCTTGTTTAATTTCATCTACTTTGTCGTCCACCATTTGATGGTGTCTTAGAGACCAGTCTGGGTGTCATGCGCCTCTGATCTACGTGTTAGATGAGGTCTTTTCTACATTTGTTGGTGGCTTTACATATGCCTTTCCCCATTCATTTGAAATTAACTCTCAGGTATTTCAAACCTTTCAAGTTCAGAGAAGAAACAAATGCTGCACTTCCCAATGTGTGTGACTTTGCCTTTAACTGGAGAAGAGCCCTTTAGTATCTGAGTTTCTTTTTTTGTGTGTGAGGAAGATTGGCCATGAGCTAACATCCATTGCCAATCTTCCTCTTTTTGCTTGAGGAAGATCAGCCCTGAGCTAACATCTGTGACCACCTTCTTCTATTTTGTATATGGGACACCACCGCAGCATGGCTTGATGAGCGATGTGTAGGTCTGCGCCCAGGATCCAAACCCCGGGAACCCCGGGCTGCCAAAGCGGAGCACACGGACCCGACCACTACGCCACCAGGCCAGCCCATGAGTTTCTTTTTTTAGAAGCTTTATTGAGATATAATTCACATACTATATAATTTACCTATTTAAGGTGTGCAATTCAGTGGTTTTCAGTATATTCACAGAGTTGTATAACTATCACCATAATCAATTTTAGAACATTTCACTATTCCAAAAGGAAACTGTACCCACTAGCAGTCAATCCCCATTTTCCCCTAAACACCTCCAGTCCTAGGCAACCATTGCTCTCCTTTTTGTCTATAAATTTGCCTATTCTGGTTGTTTCACATAAATGGAATCATACAATATGTGGTCTTTTGTGACTGGCTTCTTTTACTTAGCATAATGTTTTCAAGATTCATCCATGCTGGAGTGTGTATTGGTACTTTATTCCTTTTTATAGGCAAATCATATTCCATTGTATGGATATACTACCTTTTGTCTATCCATTCATCTTTCAGGTTGTTTCTACTTTTTGGCTATGATGAACAATGCTGCTATTAACATTTATGCACAAGTTTTTGTGTGGGCATATGTTTTAATTTCTCTTAGATATATACCTAGGAGTAGAATTTCTGGGTCATATGGTAATTCTGTGTTTAACATTTTGAGGAACTACCAAACTGTTTTCCAAAATGGCTCCACCATTTTGCATTCCCACAGCAGTGTACGAGGGCTCCAATTTCTCTACATGCTTTCTCTACATACTTCTCCATAAACTTGTTATTACAGTGTTTTGATTATAGCCTGGCTAAGTTTATTTGTACCATTATTACAATACCAGAATTAGACACTGAAAAAGTTTTAGGCTAGAAAAAGTATTTACTTAGTAGAAAACGTATTTAATTATTTAATTAGACTAGAAAAAGTTTTTAACAGAGATATAGCATTTAAATTTATATAGCACTTTTAACTTTTCAAGAGTTTTCTCAGCTTTAAGTTTAGTGTAAAGGATTAAAATCCCATGTTTAGAATTATTTAACTGCACCCCCCATCCTCATGAATCCCATTGGAACCCAACAGTTTTCTGTAGTAGACATGGTTAAGAGGCTACAGGATGGGCCAGATAACATGATGACTGGTAAATGAAGCATTGTAAAGGGTCTCACACAAGATCTCACCAGGCTGAGTCAACATTTGTCAAAAATACAAGTTAAATCATTTTGAAAATTAGCTGTATAAGATGCTTAGATTCTAAGAAAGCATAATCTTCATTGGCTGCAAGATATTCCTTCATACAAATGGGTCATAATTCATTTAAACATTTCCTAATTTTTGGACATGTAGGCAATTTCCAAACTTCACTATGATAAATAACGCTGCAATGGACAATATAGCAATTTCTCCCATGCCAAATAAAGAGTTGATAGACTGAATTTCCTATTGCTGGCTTTGGCTTCATGGAGATCCAGTCTGAGATTATCTCAAGATTGTGTAAAGTTGATGCAAAGCAGACCAAGCTTCACTTAGCAAGGGGCTCATCCGAGAGACCCCTAGAAGCCCACTCAACAGGGCATTCCAAGAACTCAATTTATCTGTCTTAAAAGGTTAAGCTCTCATGTTGACCCTGCCAAGGTTCAGACCTGTGCTCCCAGGAAGGCTACATATTTTAAGGCTGCTGTGGCCCTGAGTAGCCATTCCTTTCAGCTATACCAGTGTTATTTCTTTATCCCCAGAACTGGAAGGCAAGGACTCTGTGATAACAGAAATTTCTCTTCCCATTTGAGACTACGCAGTATAGATCTTTCTCTTACTTCCAAAGAAGTAGATTTCGCTATAGTGGAAAGACTTTGAAAAAAATCCCAAGGCCGGCCCCGTGGCTTGGTGGTTAAGTGCGCGTGCTCCGCTGCTGGCGGCCCGGGTTCGGATCCCAGGCGCGCACTAACGCACCGCTTCTCCGGCCATGCTGAGGCCACGTCCCACATACAGCAACTAGAAGGATGTGCAACTATGACATACGACTATCTACTGGGGCTTTGGGGAACAAAAGAAAAAAAAAAAGGAGGAGGATTGGCAATAGATGTTAGCTCAGAGCCGGTCTTCCTCAGCAAAAAGAGGAGGATTAGCGCGGATGTTAGCTCAGGGCTGATCTTCCTCACACACACACAAAAAAATCCCATAAGATATAGCAGAAATAGCATGTTACACTTCAGCATATAAATCAAATGTAAGAAGTAGCATACTAAAGAAAGCTTGAGTCGAGTCCTTATCCTGTTTCTTACTAGCTGTGTGACCTAGGATAAGTCACTAAACTTCTCTGAGCATCAGCTTCTTTTTACCAAAATCAGAGTTTGATTAGATGATTGCTATAGACTGTTCCAGCTCCAAAGTTCTATGTTCTCCAAAACAAAAGTATTGTTAGACTAACAAGTGCACAGAATTTTCTGAAGAGTGTGAATGATGCTGCTGTTGGTGCGTGCGAGCCCATTCTAATTTGCATGTTTGTTGTGGATGTTACATGATACTATTTACATTTGATGAAATAGTTACATACATTTCCTGATTTGATCATTCCATAATTCTCAATATCCTCATTTTATGTATTAGAAATTTGAGGGTTGGAGAAACTAGGTGACTTGCCCAAAGTCACACGTCTATTCAGAGGCAGAGCCCAGGGCTCAACCCATGTTTTCGTATCTACAGTCCCTGCTGCTTCTCCACACCAACTATTTTATGGTTCGGGCACACTGAGAAACCATTACAGGTGAATTTTAAGACAAGGTTCTTATGTGCACGAGGAGAGGGGAGCTGTGGATGTTCCACTGGTGGGCAAAGCTGATACCCTGTCTCAAAGTCCATCACTTCATCTGGTCACCACCACCTCTCCCGCTGTCCCTACACGGCCGAGTTCTTAAAAGGCGCTTTCTCACGTCCCATTCACTCCTGGAGCACTGCAGTGTGACTTCTGCTCCCAGTGCTGCTCTGGCTAAGGCCGTCTGTAGTGGACCCCAGATGGATGGCTCCCTGCCACTGTAATGCCCCCTTCTCTGTTCAGCCCCAACTCACGGCATAGGCCCACACTGACCATTTCCGCACCGTATTATCATAACCACGGCAACAGCTGACTGTTTAAGAGCAGACACCTCACCTGAGTTGGTCCAATCTCCCAGAAGTTTGAAACCTGAATAGAAATCCAGAGACCGGGATGATTGGAGCCGAGATGGTGAGCGGCAGCTGGCTGACGAGCAAGCCCGCCCAGCGCGACAGCCCAGGTTCCTGGGCTGCCTTGCTTCCCGCTCAGTGATCAGCTCTTCCTCCGTCTGTCCACACTACCACCTTTCTTGCTTAAACTACTTTCTGAGACTCGCTACCCAGACACTCTTAGCTAACACATTCATCAGCAAACCTTTTCCCTTTAAATACAGTGGACACTGATGTCAATTTCCCTTCTTGAAACTCTTTCCCCTGCTGGCTTTCGTGATACTCCCTCCCCATTCTCTTCCCACTTTTGGACTCCACTTTCTGAGTGTCCTCAGAGGTGCCTCTGCACCGTCTCTGCCCCGAGGCTCTGTCCTTAGACTCCACTGCTCTGCTCGGTCTAACTTTCCACCTGGATGATCCGTCCACTCCCATGGTGTCAGCACCTCCCGGGGCCTCCCTCCAGCTGTACCGTCCAGCTCTGCTGTGCGTGTGTCATCTTCTCTCGCCAGCCTCCCAGCCTTTGCTCCACCAGCCCCAGCCCACTTCTCCTGCACAGTTCTTCCTCATGTTTTTGGATTCAGTGTGGACGTTACGTCCCACAGCAAGGGTCTTCCAGTTTGCTCTCATATGTACCAAATTCATTTTGAAAAACTGTGCACCCCCTTGCACAATTTATGTTGACCATCAGAAAGTGTTATCATAAGTTTAGAAAGTTGCAAATGAAGTAATTTCTGGTTTACTGTAAACATTGACATTTTAAAATAAAATTGGACTTAAAATACTTTAAATACTTCAATGATTTGATGCCCTCCATCACCCTTTTAAAGAATACATAAACTCACTCTTTCTAACGGTTAAAAATTTTATATCATTTCTCTTTCCCCTCAAATTTATATTTGTATTCTACTTACCTCACAAAATTTCACCCTCATGTAAATTATTTTAATTTTGAAAGTTTTTTATTGATCACTCTCTCGTGTTTCTCTACCACAGAAATATGTAAATTAATTGAAATTTAAAAATTCTTATGATTATAAATCTCTGAGAGTTAAATTTTTTCTTCTGGATTGAATTTTCATTATAATTACACTATACATGGCAGTACACTATTAAGCAAAAGATTATAAAATATATTACAAATTTTGTTTAAAAATTATTAACCACAAAAAGCAAATGATTAATGAGACAGATGGGCCTTTTAAAAAATTGATTTATATATCCTTGGATGGATATTACTTATTACTAGAATGTGATAGTGTTTCGGCATCAATTCTATTCCAATTTTTCTATTATGTGTAAGCATTGAGAAACCTCACTCATAAATAAAACAGAAGTTTTATTAGAACAATGTCATTAGATTCTTTGAACTCCTTCCAAAAATGTGTATTTCCTATAACATAATTATCTAGCATAAAAAGTTATTTTAAAGTTCTTTTTGCTGACAGCTATATTACATCCTCCTTTAATTTTGTAGAAGGATGTGTGTTTCAGCTATTAGAATAATTTGCTTTCTCAATTGCTGGGACATAAACCCAAAGTTTTTACCAAAACTTATCAAATGACTATTAATTATGTCTGTTGGTCTTTCATTTAGATGTATCTTATTTAACCCATTATCCTCAGAAAGATTTGGGAATATCAAAATTGTTAAAAATTTCAATACTCCTCTGTTGATGCTTTTTTTTTTTTTGCTAAAATTATCTTATGTTGCCACATGCTTTAAATATATTTTTATCGAGTCCTTGGAGCTTCTGATTATACGCATTCAATTTATGGAAAATATCTAATATACAACCTAGTTGGCATAAACAGTCCTCACTCTTAAGGTAGATGCGTTTGTTATTTCTATGTGGAAGGAGATCAACTGTTTTCATGGTCTATTCGGCTTCTGGTTGTGTGTGTGTTTTATTTAACGATGTCATAACTGACCCCGCTGTTCAGTTAATGTTCACATTTCTCTGACTTTACAGCATCTCATGTCCTGCTGGCATTTCTGAAGGGCAATTATTGTCTGGAAATTGAACATCAGAAAGAATTCATTTAATCTACAAACTATTTTTAAAGCGATTTTCTTCATAAATTTTTATGTGGTTTATCTGATTTTGTTAAGACTGGTTAAAGCATTAGATGCAACAATAGAATTGTATTGATCATATGTTGATGTGATTAAATTATACTGATTACCTGACAACCGCCTCAAATAATCAGAATTGTTACAACAACTAGCACTGAACAAGTGCTTGCCGAGTAAATGAATAACGAACTGGAAAATCCCAAACAGATGTCTAAGTAATTGCTTAAAAATTTTCCAGTAAACTCTATCTACTTCTGGAATTTCTCCTAACTCTTTCTAATTCTATCAAACAGAAAATTAATATCAGCAACTTACATTGATTAGGTCTTTTCCAGGTGTCAGCACTGCTCTGAGTGTTTTGCACGTATTAATTTAATTATCACAATGGGGATGCTATAAAGATTAAACGTGTATAAAGTTCTTACACAAACACAGAAATCTATATCTAACATTAAGTTAAAGGACTTAGTTGGCATCTTCTAAATTTAATGTAACTGAGAAACGACATTATTCCCCAATCCTGCAAGAGTACAACTTAGATATTTCTATAGTTGGTACAGAGGCTTCTGATTTATTTTAATTTTATTTGTTTATTTATTTTTCCCCCAAAGCCCCAGTAGATAGTTCTATGTCATAGTTGCACATCCTTCTAGTTGCTGTATGTGGGACACGGCCTCAGCATGGCCGGACAAGCAGTGCATCGGTGCGCGCCCGGGGTCCAAACCCGGGCCGCCAGCAGTAGAGCACACGCACTCAACCGCTAAGCCACAGGGCCGGCCCCCAGAGGCTTCTGATTTTAAATAACCAGTTCAAATCCAGAGGCTGTGTGGATAAACCAAACTCTGCTTGATTTTTTGGCACTTTGAAGCACTTACTTTTTTTCTAAGATAAATAGGATTCAACCAGGCACATTTAAACTGTTTAATTAAATCTACCTTGTCCCAAATGGTTGTTTTGTACCTCTAACGTTCTGCCTCTGCTCACACTGGCCATGGGTGCTGTCATGCTCCACCTGTGTGGAGGAAACGTTCACATGTGCAACTGGTGGGAACTCTGGAAACTGGCTGTCGACTCTCGGCCGTTTGCACTTTTTATATTCCTCATTAAGACTTTGGTTATCTTACATCTTGTATCCATAGAGATCTCCATCCACAGAATATTTATCAAGACCATGCTATTGGGCTATTACCTACTTCTGTGACATCTCCCCGGGGCATTTTACAGAGCAGGGGATTTGAGTTTCTCTTCCGAGCTTTTTTTGGTTCTGTTGATATCGCCAAAGGGCAGTCCTGCATCCATTCAGGGTTACAGGATGTGAAACAACGTTCTTGAGAGCACAGCTTCAGTGGCATCCGTCACCTATAAATTAGGGTGACCGTGTGCTTTGGTTTGCCCTGGACACTCTGAGTTGATGACTGTTTTCCCAGCCTCCCGTCTAGCATTTGTACCAGGTGTTTCATTTTTTAATGGCATATTTTTATTAACAGTGGAATGAAAAGCTAGGATGGTTTTACAGATCTCCACTTAGAACATCCAGCTTCTGTCATGATCTCTATTGTATGTGAGATGTATGTGCAATGAATGGAATTCTCGCTTTAACACGTCGTTCAATCTAGAGACTGACACTCCTCTCTTTACTGGACCCTTTCGAGGTGCAAAGCAATTAACAGCTTCCTGTCAAGGAGAGTGTGTGTAATGGTTGCTGATAAAACCCACGGTGCCCTCCGACAGGAGGGGTAGTGACAGCTAGTTCCTTCCGTGTCCAGCGGTGGTGGAGAGAGGGTCAACAATGCCCACCTCTTGGTCCACCTGCCAGACCATCAGTGGGCTGGTCAGAGAGAGATGAGAGGTCACAGTTAGGTGCACATGAAACGAGCACAGGAAGTACAGGCCTCACAGTCCTACCAACAATGTACAGAGTGGTCTTAGAGGTTCATCCTCTCCTGTGTGATGAAAATAGCATTTATTTCATTGTTTGATAATGCTTTTTTAAAATGTTTGAATAAATTCTTCCAGCAGCTGTCTTAGACTGAGTTTCTGAGAAACAGACTCTGAAGTGGAGGTTTATTCGGGAATGCTCTTGGGAGCAACCTGTGAGGGAGTGAGGGAAGCAGGATTGAGCAGAAGGAAAATTAACCTGTGGTGCAGGGGCAGCAGAGGTTAGCGGATCCCGTGGGAGTCCTGGAGCTGGGCTGGTCTCTCAGGGTTGTCCTGAAAGGGGCAGGTGGCCAGGTCTTTATACTTCACCAACGCCTCCCACGCCCTGCCGTTGACCAATTACAGGATGGAAGCTCCCCTGGGGCCAGACTTTGGCTAAGGCAGTGAGTTCCAGCTGAGAGCAATTCCTGGAGATGGAATCAACTGTGAGCCGTCCACAGCCAACCCTTCCGGCCGAAAAGCTTCTTCAGTCCTGCAGAGAGAATCCGGGCAGCACACCACAGTCTTCACGACGATGGCCACAGTGAGAGAAAGAAAGAAAGAAACGGGGAGGGAAAGAGAGAAGGAAGGTTTTATAAAAATCAAATACTGAGTCTCCACATTTCAAGAAAGTTAATGAACTTATAACTTGCACATAATATTTGTGTGCATTTACCGTCTATTATGGGGCCCATAGTGATGTCATTGACTAATGAAAACCATGACACACAAATATTCTGAAGAAGGATTAAGTTAGTAGTTATTTTAAGAAGACAACACAAGCAGCTTCAGATGTTATATTTATGTGTCGCTCTTTAAAGCCTGAGTTTTCACTTTTATAAATTAATTTTGCTCATTTTGATTTGAGTTATTTTAGCCTGGTTTCCCCAGAAAGTAGTACCTAAGATAAATCTTTACATTCAAATGTTTTATTGCTGAATGTGATTTGGATAGCAGGAGTGAGGGATGGGAAGAACAAAGCAAGGAAGGAGGGGAGTCAACACAAAGAAGTGTTATCAAAGTTGGCCACTACTGCATGTGGCTTCCTGTTGGTCCGTGACACTGCCTGAAGAGCCACATTAGCACGTCTCAAGACAGTCCTTCAGAAGAAGAAAGGGGTGACATTTAACAATTGGCCCCACTGGATAAATGTTCCTTCCAGGGGCGATTGCCTTACTTCCAGGTTCTGCATGCATGCTAAGCATTCTGCCCAGGTGTCCGCAACGATGCTCTGGAGCAGAAAGTGAGAAATCCAAAGCAAGGGTGGAGAGCTGAAACGGAAAACTGCCGGGATGCTCTGGTGTGATGACCAAGCAGAGTCGGTGAGCCTGAGAAAACCTGAAGTGGTGCACGGCAGGTACCCAGTGTATATGCTTCTTCTTGTGCACGTACAAGAAATATAGCAAAAGCTGCTAATATGTTGGCTCCATTAGGAGCAGTAGAACTTTGAAAATAGTTAAATGATTCCTGATTTACATGGATTATGTCAGATATTTCAAATAGAAACTCAAATTCATTTCAATAGTGGTTCTACTTTTTAATCCAATTCATGAAATCAGAGTAAAATATTTGAAAGTTCATTTGGTCAAAGGTGAAACATCTGCCATTATTGTGAATCCTTTTATAAATTTAGTTAAAAAGTCCATCATTGAAGATAAAATGATTTATGTTTCTAGTGATAACACAAATACGAATTTTGGTGGAACACAGTGTTGAGGTAGAAATAATGCTTATATTATATTATTTAGTTAACTTAATTTGGAGAAAAGTATTCTGGAATTGATTGTGGTGCACATATAATTCATAATTTCATCTGGTATTGCTGTTGACCAACACATTGTTATGAAACCAAATCAAACTGGCTGTCTCAATTTGTAAAAGATGAAAAAGTTGTAGAAATTACTTTACCTGATTTAAAACCTTGCTATCAAGCTATATTAATTGAACAGTGTGGATTTGGTGTAAGAATGGATACATAGATCATTAGAACAGAACATGTAGCCCAGAAATAGACCCACACAGGAGATTTCTGACAAAGGTGTCAAGGTAATCCAACAGAGAAAGACAGTCCTCCCTCTTCCAGCAAATGAAGTGTTCCAATTGGATATTCCTATGAAAAGAATAAACCTCGTCCCTTACCTCAAACCACACATAAAACATTATTCATAATTATAATGAAAATGGGTCATAACCTGAATGTCAAAGCTAAAAAATAAAACTTCTAGGGGCCGGCACTGTGGCGTAGTGGTTAGGTGTGTGCGCGCCGCTGCTGGTGGCCCGGGTTCAGATCCCTGGGCACGCACCCACGCGCCGCTTGTCAAGCCATGCTGTGGCGGCATCCCATGTAAAGTGGAGGAAGATGGGCATAGATGTTAGCCCAGGGCCAGTCTTCCTCAGCAAAAAGGGGAGGATTAGCATGGATGTTAGCTCAGGGCTGATCTTCCTCACAAAAAAATAAAAAATAAAAATAAAAATAAAATAAAACGTCTAGGAGAAAACATAGAAGAAACTCTTTGTGACTTTGGGAAAGCAAAGATTTCTTAGCTAGGACACAAAAAATACAAAGCACACATGAAAAAAATTGATAAATTGAATTTCATTAAAATTTAAAACCTCTACTCTTCTAAAGTAACCGTTAAAGTAGCAAAAAGGTAAACCACTGAGTACAAGGCAATATGCACAATACATGTAATGCTTGACAAGAGACTTGTGTCTATAATATATAATGAGTGCTTACAACCCAACAATTAGACAAAAACCCAATTAAAAATGGGCAAAAGATTTGAACAGAAACTTCATTAAAGAAGACATATGAATGGCTGACAATCCTATGAAAAAATACTCAGCATCTTCAGTAATCACTTCAGGAAAAAGCAAATTAAAATCACAATGTGATAGCACTACATACCTATTAAAATGGTTAAAACTAGAAAGACTCACAATGCCAAGTGTGAGTGAATGTGGAGTGATTGGAACTCTCACACAGTGTTGGTGGGAGTGTAAAATGGTACGGCTACTTTGGAAGACAGTTTGACAACTTCTTATAAAGTTAAACATTCTCTTTCCGTATGACCTAGCAGTTCCGCTCCTAGGTATTATCCAGGAGAAATTAAGATATATGTCTACACAAAGACTTGTACATGAATATTCATAGCAGCTTTATTCATTATCACTTAAAACTGAAAAATGAGTGAGTGGATAAAGAAATTGTGGTATATCCATACAATGGAATACAACTCAGCAATAAAAAAGAACAAACTATGGAAAGGAACATCTACATGAAAGAATCTCAAAGCGTCATGTTGGGTGGAAGAAGCAGGATCCAGAGGACTATTCATTGTATACTTCCATTCAAGGAAGCTCTAGAATGGACAAAACTTGTCTAGAGTAAGAGAAAGCCAATCACTGGCTCCATGGGGCCCAGGGGCCCGGGTGGTGAGACTGACCACCCGCAGGGAGCTCGAAGGGACTCAGTGGTGTGACACAAATATTCTATAGTTTAACTGTGTCGGTGGTGACGTGGACGTGTGTGTGTGTCCAAACTCATCATGTGTTCTTAAAACGGATGCTTTTATTATAGGTAAATTATACCTCATTATAAATTATGATTATAAATTATGTAGACTAAAATATTTACAAGTTTTATTTTTAAAAATAGAATTGGTAATATCTTCCATTTAGTATAATTTTCTCTGAGCTTAATGGGACCTCAGGACCTGTGGAGCAAGTCTGTTTTTAAAAAGATTATAGTCTACAAAAAATAATTAATTAAAAGTATGAATAGTTTCAAACTCACTTTAAAGAACAGATAATTTTATGAAAAATTTAAAAGTAATGCCTTCTTCAGAAAAATGGGTCCTCATCTGGATGATAAATTATACGGTCACCTTACCTGTGAATGTGTCCTGAACTTCCCTGGCTGTGTCCTCATCCTGCTCCTGTCAAGGGAACTATTTACTCCTCCACAGCAGGTCTTGCATTTTATGCCTCTTTGCCTTGATTCCTGTCAGTTCCCAATCCTCAACCCCATTCCCATTCCACACATCTGTCTTCTAACCATCTTCCCAAGGCCCCAGCGACCTCCTCTAGGGAGTCCTTTTCTCCAGACAGATCTTGGCCTCTAGCACTTTAATTCTCTTGGATGATTTATCCCATTTTTTTATCTATCATTCTTCACATGCATGTTTTATCTCCTCTTATTTCCAACTTCTCTAAAGCCAGAGGTGGTATTTGCTCCTCTCTACACCATCCGTGGTTCCTAGCACCGTGCCTGCTGCGTGGTACACATTAGTACATGTGTGTTGAATAAAAGAACGTGTGAAAGAAAGAACAAACAAACCAACGAGTGGACGACCGAATGAATGAATGAACCTCTGTTTAGCACAGGTGCTGAGCATAGTGTCAGCACGCGTGGTGTAGAGAAACAGATTTTTAAGTCCTTTTTTTTTCACTGCATTTGTGATCATTGGTAAAACTTACAAATCCATTTTAGGATAAGGTCTGTGTACATGAAGCAGTTAAAAATCTTTCTTTTTCACTCTTCCCGTTTCTCGTGATTTATTGGAATGCTTTTGACATCCTGCTGCAAACGAAGAGGGCCGTTCTGAGGTGTGGAGGTCCTGATGCAGGAGGTCCTGATCTGTGGTCTTGCCTTCCACCAGGATGGACGTCCCTGGGGACAGGAGTCCGCCAGCAGCTCAGCTTCTGACATATGATGCCCATCGTCTACAGACTCTGCCCCAAGGTTCTTCCGTGAGGAAGCGCCAGGATTTTATCTGATCACAACCCAGGCTGAGCTAGGGCACCCCAGACACCATGGTTCAGAACTTTTCCGTGTGGCCTCCATAACACTGAACACATTGCCTCACAAACAGTATGTGCTCATGACTCAAAAAATCATAATAATATTCGCCGAACGTTAACACATGAGTGAGCAGTCTAATTGCCAGGTAAAGCAGGAAGGGCTGCCCTTTGTCCGGAGTTGTGAAGCTGCCGCCTCCAGGGGTGTGGGAGGGCTGTGTTGCTCAGCTTCTCAGCTGTCTAACTTTAGCCTCCACTGTAGAGGTAGCATTTAGCTCCAATGACACGAATCTACCGAGAAGGACGACACTTTCCGTAAACTCTGCTCAAGTGCCAAAAACTCGCAGCTGAATGAGAACAAGGAAACATCAGCCTGCCAGTATTTATTGGGCACCAACCGTATGTGCGTGCAACACTCTCAAAAGGCTCACAAATTTATAAAGGAAATACAGGACACTGTTCTTGCTTTCCAAGAACTTTAAATTTTGTTAGGATGCAATATGAAAATATTCACAAAACAAAAAATAATGCAAAACTATAAATAGCACACTATCGAATCAGGTGTTTGAGAAAATAAGGGGGTGCTGAGTTCAGAGAAGAACTGGTTGAGCTGAGGAAACCTCTGCCATAGAGGCGTCAGCGTTTGTCAGCAAATACCGTGCAGCTTGTTTCTGAGAACATATTCAGATGTCGCAGCCTAAAGCCCTTATCTGATTCCAGTGCTTACTAGCCAGCATTGGTTCTCTAAGTCTCTTGCCATCTGGCTGGTCCTAACGGTGGGGTGTGAGCTCCAGGCAGGAAGCCTCCATGGAAGTGTAGAGTGTCTAGAAGCAGGCTGGACCAGGCACAGCATCTATGTAGAGCCGTGAGCGGCATGTAGAGAGAGGAGGCAGAAGGGCAAGCCGGGCAAAGGGTGGAAACTAACAGACACCAGGGGTGAGGGGAGGCAACAGTCAGGAAGTTGACCCACTAGATCATAAGGAGGGCGCTCCAATAGGTCAGGAAGGGAGGTGTGCAGCCCAAGTGGTCCTGGCTGTGAACCTGGTAGGAGTGCTGGGGGCCCAAAGTGGCCAGGGTGGAAAAGGGAAGGCAGGGGTAAGAATGCAAAGGGGCCCCGCAGAAGTTAGATCAGAGATAGAGAAACTATCTAAACAACCACGAGTTAAAGAGTAGTCAGTCCAAGACGTCCAGAAATAAGATTTTGATCCAATATCTACCTTGGGGAGCCCCAGCCTAAGTACAAAACTTTTAGTCCTACCGTTGGCAGGGCCGTCATTTACACCAAGCTGTGAAGGAGAGACTTGGGTCTTAAGAGTAAACTTATTGAGATTGGTTTGTTCAGTGTGATTTCTTACTCATCATACCCCAGTCTCACTGGTATTCTTCTGTTTCTGCATTTCTATCTACGTGTAAAGCACAGTCGCACCCCAGGACCATTGCACATGCTGTTCCCGCTGCAGAGAATTCCTTCGCCTTGACTCTTCAAAGGTCACTTCCTCAACCACCCCACCTAATACTGGTTCCCCTCCATGCCTAGCTTGGCTGAGCCTCTGCTGAAGACCTCACTGGACGGATGCAACCTGTGACAGGCCACCTGTCAGAGGAGACATCCACATCCTGAAGAAGCTGCTCCTGGTGCTTGGTGACATCGCAGGGACAGCCTTGATGACCTGGAGGAGCTCGGGGAGGTGGGTTGCCATCAGGCAAGGGCCATTCAAACTCAGCTTTTCCAGAATTGTTAGAATAAACTGTAAAACAGAAAACAACGTGGTCAGCTTCAAAATATTTTTATCTCTTTATCTACTGAGAACCTAGAATCAATAAAAGCTTGGGCTTTTTTAGCACACCAAAACACTGGCAGGTTTGGAAGTGCAGAGTAATCAAAGCAAATATTTGCAACCGGTTCTTAAAGCAGCGAGAAACAAAGCGGGCTGGCCCGGTGGCATAGTGGTTAAGTTTGTGCGTTCGCTTCAGCAGCCCAGGGTTCTCCAGTTCGGATCCTGGGCGCAGACCTACTCACCGCTCATCAAGCCATGCTGAGGCGGCATCCCACATAGAACAGCTACAACTCCACAACTATGACACACAACTATGTACTGGGGCTTTGGGGAGAAAAAGAGAAAAAGAGGAAGATTGGTAACAGATGTTAGCGCAGGGCCGCTCTTCCTCAAAAAAAAAAAAAAAGAATAGAAATGAAGGATGGGAATATTAAGGCATCTTGCTAGATGCTTTATTAATTAAGCTGTGCTTACACCTGCCATGAAAACCAACAAAAATTCCATTCATGATTCAAGAGGTATGGGTAGATCATGTGGGCCTCCAACACTGGACACCCAGACGTGGTCCAGCGCTGAGAACAGGGAGACGAGCAGAGACCTCAGTCAATGCTCACTGACCCCATAAAAGAATTCAGCTCTGTGATTTTTACCACTTTTGTGGATCTTATGATTTTAGGTGTCTAAGATTTCTGAAACTTAAACTAGAACAAAATGATCTAACAATGGGTAGACTGTTATAAGTGGGACTGTCTTTAAAAATCCTTACAATTTCTTTTTTTTTTTTTTTTTAAAGATTTTATTTATTTTATTTTTTTCCCCCCAAAGCCCCAGTAGATAGTTGTATGTCATAGCTGCACATCCTTCTAGTTGCTGCATGTGGGACTCGGCCTCAGGATGGACGGAGAAGTGGTGCCTCGATGCGCACCCGGGATCCGAACCCGGGCCACCAGCATCGCAGCGCGCGCACTTAACCACCAAGCCACAGGGCCGGCCCAGAAATCCTTACAATTTCAATATCCGACATCCAGTGACCCATCCTTAGAAAGACTCAGACTTTGGGCAACAGCATCGGTGTCAGAGCACGAGCCGGAGTCTTCCATTCCATCCACGTGTTGTCTCAAAGCCCTGGGGCTAACGTGTCTGTTGGGAACCCCAACTACCACCACAAACAGCTTCCAAAAGCACACATCTCAGTAACTGCACTTGCTATAGACTTTCACAGGTGGATAAGAAGAGAGGAAGGTGAGCCATGAAGGCACAGGTCCCTGGAATCCAAAGGCTAGGCAGGACCTTGCTGTTGCTCTGGCCCAACCCCATTGTTGTTTACATGGGGGAGCTGAGTCCACCAAGGTCAGGAGACTTCCCCAAAGTCCCTTAGAATCTGCCACTCCTACTCCCGTTTCAGTATTCTCAGGAAGACAGTTGAGACGGTTGCATTCTTTCACTCAGTGATTATCGAAGGCCTATTTGTGTGCCTGGCATTATGCCCGGAGCTGGGAGTGCTTCCTGAGTGAGACAGACAGCACCCCTGCTTGCGTAGAGCTGAGAATCCATTAAGGAAAACAGGTTATTAAATAAACGATTGCAATGAAGGGGGATAGTGTCAATGATAAGGCAAGTGCAGGATAATTCGTTCAGTTATTCATAAATTATCAAGTGCCTACTGTGCGCTGAGCACTGTCCACATATCATGACATCACAGCAGAAAACAGACAGAAGCCTGCCCTCATGGAGCTTATGTCGTCGTAGGGGAGCCACACAATAAACAGAACAAGTAAGTGAATTATTCAGTATGTTGGAAGGCAATAACTGTGGGAGAAAGGAAAAACGGAGCTGGGAAGGGCGTCAGGAACATGGGTTGGGGGGAGCGGCGGTCCTGAGGGAGGCTCACTGAGAAGGCGCGTGTTAGCAGGACCTGCAAGAGAGAGGACTCCACGCGGACATCTGGGGGGCTGCTCTAAGGGGGGCTGTGCCTAGGGGGCTATGGATCCCCTGAAAGCTGGTGAGGCGGAGGCGATGTGAAGGAGTGGAGAGTGGAGGAGAGGAAGTCAACCGCGGAGCAGGGCTCCTAGACTCGAAGGGTCAGAGAGCACTTTCTAGAGGAAGAGATGGCGCGGGAAGGAAGACAAGGAGCCGAAATCAGACGGAGGATTCGACCATCTGCCGAGAAGTCTGAAGTCAAACCTACAGAGTCAGCAGTCTCTTTCTGAGTGCGTGCTCCACAGCCAGGCATGTGCTAGGTGTGAAAAATACGTGAATAGAAAAAAATAAATCAATGGATTTTACGTGGCTCACAGGACCATTTCCCTTGAAACACCCCAGAAGTTATCAACCATCCGATAGCTGAGATAAAAATTAGCCCCTCTTTCAGTTGATGGTGGTAATAGGGGTTGTGAGGCCGTCCTCTATGGTTGAATCAGCAAAAACTCGATTTTAAAAGGCTCTCCCCGCCTTGCCCTTACCACACGTCTGCTTAGAAGTGGAAGGGGGCCTGCGCTTGGGCTGCTCCACGACCTTTCTGGAGCATTTGGCTCCACTTCAGGGCCCCAAGCAGGGGAGCACGTGCACTGTTGTGCCCGGCCCGGGAGGCCAAGGGCAGGCCTGGCACAGACCTTCACCAGCTGACCCAGTCAGGAAGCTGCCCTGCCCTTTCGGAGGACAGACACACGCAGAAGATGGCCCAGGCTTTGCTCCGGTTTCTTCTAGAGAGGCCAACTATTCCGAAGGAAGCCCTTCAGCAGTGATAAGACCTGAACATCGCCTACGCTCAGCAGGAAGGACCGCGGTGCTGGCTGAGCAGGGCCGTCGTGGCCCAGTTACGGGTGTGAATGAGGCTGATCTTGTTTCTCCCCTTTCTCTTCTTTCCTCCCACAGAAAACAACATTCACGGTGTTTTCCTTAAATTCACCTTCATTAATCTTATTAGGTTTCAACAAAGCTGGTTCCGGGAGCGCCTGATGTTTTCTTTACCAAAGTTCACGGCTCTCTGTTCAAACCACTAATTTCCATGGCTTCACTCCAGTGCTTTAGTGCTCCTCAGGCCCTCCAGGAATGAGCTCAATTATCAGCCCTGAGTGAATCTGAAACCCAATTCAGTCTTCGTGCCATTTGATTAAAGCAGTGGGGTTTTATAAATGTCACTAAAGACATTGTCAAACCTAGGCTGCTAGAGGCTGGCCAGGCAATTGCTTCCCCCTGTGGACTTATGGCTTATTATCTTTCGAATATTTGAAGCAGATCAGTGGTCCGTTGGTCATTGTGTGTCTTAGAGGTTAAGATTTTACCATGAAAAACATTCCTTATAATACTTGGCATGCACATTCCAAAAAAAAAATCCTATCAAGAGACTGGCAGTTTTTAAATTAATTATTTGAGCTTGAACAATTCAAAAGCATCATCAAATTAAAACAGGGTAATTTGGCACAGAAGTTATTGCCCATCATGTCTTCTAATTACTTTTCTGTATTTTGAAAAAACAAAAACAAAACATTAAATGCTGAGATAATGAACTTTGGGGACGGCGTTCCACAGCAATCCCTTGGTGATGGAAAAATAGCGCTGACTTCCAAACAGATCCATCTGCTCCTTCCCAGAAAGATCTGTTTCAGGAAGTGGTCAGTCTGAGACCCCATCTCCTTAGAACACCTTTATAGCACAGCCACAAACTGCTGACCTGGTCACGGAGCAAGGAGAATAAAAAGGAAAATAGACACAAGGGTGCTTTAAAAAAATTCCACTTTTTTGAAGTATAACTTAGAATTAAATGCATCTATTTTAAGTGTGTAAAGAGTTTTGACAAATACACACATTTGTGTAACCACCAGTACAATCAAGATACAGCACATTTTCATCACACCAAAACCCCCTGTGACCCTCATGGTCAATCCCCACCATGTATCCCACTTTCCAGCCCCCAGAACCACTGATCTGTTTTCTGTCACTATAAGTTAGAATTTCCTATAAATGGAATCACAGAGTATCTTCTCTTTTGTGTTGGCTTCTTTAATTCAGCAAAACATGTCAAAAAATTCATCTATGTTGCTATTGCATATCAGTTGTTCTTTCTGATTGCTGAGCAGTATTGCATTGTACGGATGTAACAAAATTTATTTACCCGTTCTCTGTTGATGAACATCTGGGTTGCTTCCAGGTTTTTATTTTTGTTTTTTCTTTTTTATTTTAATAAAGCTGCTGTGAACAATTGTGTATAAGTCTTTGTGTGGACACGCTAAGTCTTTTTTGCAAGAATAAATATAAGAACTATAAAAGGTTCATGCAAAATCCATAAGTTCAAAGGGGAGAGGTGGGTAATGTAAATGAGGGAAGCAGGTAGGTATAAGACAAAAGGGAGTGGTGGGGACTGTAACAATTTGCCACAGCAATAGTTTTCAACTCCTGGTTTATAGAAATAGTGTTAAGAAGTGTGAAATGGTAATGGACCAAAACTGTCAAAAGAAAAAGCTTTATAGGTCACCTCATTCCTTCGGGTCAGAGAACAAAGAGCCTTTTTCAGACTTTCCTCTTTCCACAGGCTTCATGGCGTGAAAATCAAGAATATAAAATTTGCACTGAGACAGTCTTGGGTTTGAATTCTTGATCCACACCTACTAGCTAGCTGTTGACTCTGGACAAGCTTCCCAACTTTCTGAATCTTAGTTTTCTTATTAGTAAAATGGGCATATTATTACTAACAACTATCTCACAGAGTGGTGGTAAAGAATAAATGAGTTAAAGGCGTGGTTGGAGTTGACCTGAGTAGCTTCAGAGCTAAGTGCTGACTCTCTCTCTCACTTTGGCACATGCAGGATAGTGCCTGGCACTTTACTCTCGTGATCCTATTTTATTAAATCCTCATTCCCTTTTGCTAAACAGGAAACTGAGTCTCAGAGAGGTGGTGAGCCAAATGACGAAAGCAGGGAAAGAGAGCCACCAGCTCTAGCTGGACTCTGCAATCTTCCCTGGAGCACGAGCCAGGGCAGGACAGTCTCTGAGATCCCAGATGCACCTCTTCACACGTCTGTTGGTGGAGCTCAGCTTTCCCCAACCTCTGCAGCCTCTGCCATGGCCCACGGCCCACGGCCCACGTGTCTGATGTCCCCAGGAGCACTGGAGCCAGAGCTTTTCCAGGAGCACCTCTCAGGCTTGCTCTCACCAGGTTTTCCACTACAGCATCTCCCCCATGAGACCACAGAGTGCTGCTCCACGCTGTTTTCAAACACCAGGACCTGGCACAGTTCTTGGCGTGTAGTGGGACCCTTGGTGAGTGTGATTCCAACGAAGGCAGGAAGGAATGAGCACATTGAGAATAACACGGCTGCTACCGACAAGGACATTCTTCCCTTTGCCTGTGCAACCGCACGCACAGCTGGAATCCATGAATGGTTGTAATAAAATGCCATTTCATCCAACTAAAAGGAGAATTAAGCAGATAATTTCTATAGATGTGAAGAATCTATACAGCCTCTATTAAAAAATTTAAATGAAAGTCTATAGTCATTTGCTTTAAATTTTATATACATATATATGTGTGTGTACATTTGTGTATATATATGTACATGTACACACAGACATACACGTGTGTGTGAGCTGATAGGCTGATTTACCATAGAGTTACTTAGAAGTTCAACTTACGAAAAAGATTATATTTAACTAAAATGCTAGGGAATATCTGGGTACTAAGCGTTTTCATTCTAATGAGATAACTTTTAACTCTTTGGATCGGTCTGTTTTGTTTTTCACTTGAGAATAAGTGAGCAACTCCTGCCGAGAGCATATTTATGGAGTTTTTTCTTCCTGGATTAACTGTGGGGATAAAACAACACAGAATTTGTTCAACTCCTGGCAGTGTTTGGCAGGACAGGACTTACCACAAGCGGCGACAGAGCGCAGGTCTCCAGGGATCAGGTGTTGTGTGAAGTGCTCGGGAGAAGGATTAAAAAGAACGTTCCTAGAGTGTAGTGAGTTCTATGTTCCTAGAATGTGGTGAGTTCTATGTTCCTAGAATGTGGTGAGTTCTATGTTGGGGTGGTTTTCAGAGTTGGGAGAGACTGACTTGTGGGTTCTACAATCGCATCTGCAGAGCTGAAAGGAACCCAGGACAGTGTGGAGTTCCAAAGCTCACTTTACTGAAAAAGGAGGTGAAATGACTCCTTTAGTTCACAAAGCAAATGCGTGGCACCAAGTCCAGAAACCTAGACCTTCTAATACTCATGCAGGCGCTGGGAGTGCTGCCAGCATTTCTTTATGAAAATCTCAAACTTATAGAAAAGCAGAGAAAAGTACTACAGTGAACAGCACACCCTCCACAGATATTCAACAATTTTTAATATTTGCCATATTTGCTTGATCTCTCTCTCTGTAAACCTGAGTAAAGTTTAAGATTCATTTACAGCTCTTTTTGTCCTTACAATATATCCCCCTAAGAATGTATAATATATCCCCTTAAGGATGTACAATATATCCCCCTAAGGGTTTACAATATATCCCCCTAAGGGTGTACAATATATCCTGCTAAGGATGTACAATATATCCCACTAAGGAATACCATACCAAAAGTTACCTTGAAAAATTGTTTCTCTGTTGGGTTATGACATCAATTTGATATACAGTTAGGTTCATTTGTTTCTATTTTGCTTCAGTTTTAGGGCTTGTTTGTTTTTTCCATTTGACATAAGTTTATTTTTAGAACATATAAAACATATACAGTGTTCAAAAGTCAAAGTGACATAAAAAGTTATCCTCAGAGAAATCCCACCCCCATCACCAATCCCTTCCTCAAAATAAACATTTTCATCCTGTTGCAATTTATCCTTCCAGTCGTTCTTTTCAGAGAAATAAGCAAATACACATATGGAATTGCATTCCCCCTTCCTTCTTACATAAAAGATAGTACACTAAACATGAAGCTCTGTGCCTTGATTTTTTTTTTTTTCCATTTCACCATATATCCCGGAGAGCTCTCTGTATCGGTTTCTCACTCTCATATACAGCTGCGAAGTTCTCTGTTCCATGGGTGATCCAGCCTGTCCCCTATTGATGGACACGGGGGCCATCTCTGATCTTTTGCTCTTAAATAATGCTACAAGGAATAACCATATTCATTTATGCTTATTTTGTTCATATTTGTGGAGGCTTATCTTCAGAGCAGATTCTTAGCAGGAAGATTGCTAGTCAAAGGGTAAATGCCTATGTAATTTTGATAGATATGGCCAAATTCTCCTCCACAGCCATGTACCATTTTGTATCCTACCAATAACGTATGAAAGGCCTGTTCCCACAGCCTCAGTGTTATCAAGCTTTTGGGTTGCTGCCAGCTAATAGGTAAGAAACGGTGTCTTAGTGTAGTTTCAATTTACAGTCCTCTTACTGTGAAAGAAGTTGAGCATCTTATCAGATATTTGAGTCGTTTGTGCATCTTTTCCTATGAACTGTGTGGTCACGTTTTATACCCATTCTTCTATCAGGTTTTGCTGTTTTTCTTCTCAATTGTAGGAGCCCTTTATATATTAGGAAAGTAGCCCTTTATAATAAGAGTTGCAAATATGCTCCCACCATTTGTCTCTTGTTGTTTGCTTATGATTTTTTTTATTTCTCCATAAAAGGGTTTTAAGGTATTCAAATTTATTGTTATTTTTTTTCTGTTGCTTCTAGCCTTTGAATCATAGTTAAAATCTACCTACTGTAGATTATAAATGAATTCATCCATGTTTCCTTTTAGTAATTCTCTGGTTTTATTTTTTACACTTCGATCTTGAATCCATTTAGCATTTATTCTGGTAATACTGTAAGTTTAAAAAAAATTATTTTGGCATTTGACTTTTTCTTTATTTCATAGTATTTTTTAAATTAATCAATTGAATATTTTTATATTTTATCATTGGCATCTTTTCTGATTTTAAAAGTAGCATAAGTTAATTGTGGACAGAATGAAAAGTAAAGAAAAGTATAAAGAAGCAGGAGAAAAATTCCAGAGAGTTTACACAGGTGCATATTTTTATTTTTTTTAAATCCTGTTTTATATTATTGTGATAATACTGCCTGTACGATTTTATATCCTCCTCTTTTTCACTTAACATTCTAACACAAACACTTTCTCATGGTCCTAAAAGCTATTCATTAAACAGGCATTTTAGTGCCTCCAAAATAGTCCATAATGTGGATATATTATTATGAACTCACCCATTTTCACATTGTTGATTTACTTTTTGGGTTACTCTTTCATTCAAATAGCCAACTCTGTGATGATCATACCTACATGGTTCAATTTGGAAGATAGATTCCAGAAGAAGAATTGCTTTGTGAAAACGTAACCACATTTTTTTTAGGATCCTGATACAAAGTGCTGAATGCTTTCTAGAAAGGTTATAGTAATTAGTATTGCCACCAGCAATACATGATCTTATCACGACAGCTTAGTTCAGCATTTTTGAGAAATATCTTTTCCTTCCAATGAACCTTTTTTTTTTTTTAACTCAAAGAGGAAGTAAAATCTTCAGTATGGAGCAGATAAAACAGCATTATCCAGAACATCTTTGCACCGACCAGTAAATTTATTTTTATTCTCCTTTAATGTTGTTTAAGTCAATATAGTGATGTTTACACAATCAAAACACTACTAAAATTTTAGATGTATTATTCGCATCCAACTAATAAAAAATCTCATATTAATTCTTTTAGCAAATAATTATTGAGTGTCTTCTATGTACCAGGTGCTGCCTGGGCCACATGAGATACATGAGTGAACAAAACAGACACCTCTTCACGTATTCATTACCTGGCTAAACCCTGAAGGCATCTGAGTTCGCAACATCTTCTATACATTACGCCGTCTCCCATCTATTCTTTTGCAAATATTTACTCCTTCATTTATCAAACATATATACACTGATGGCTTACAGTGTGCCAGACACTGCTCTGGGATCTCAAGATAAACCAGTAAACAAAACAGGGACCCTCCCTCAGGAAACTGTCTTCTAGGAGGGCAGCACGCAGTCAACATTCAAGATACTAAGTAAGCAGAGTGTATCACGCGTACACAGAGGCGGGAGCAGTCAGAAGTGGCAATGTGCTACGAAGGTGGGGTGTCCTAACGCCAATCTTCTCCACTATTTTTTCTCATTAAATTCTCTTTGAGGGCGAAAACATTTTCTAATCTTTAAAAAAAAAATTATTTTGAACTAATTTTAAGCTTACAGAAAGAGTTGCAAAGATAGTGGAGAGAGTTCCTGGATATGCCTCACCCGGCTACATCTTACACAACTGTAGTGTGATTATCAAACCCAGGAAATTCACATTGACACAATTCGAATTGCACCAGTTTTTCCACTAATGTTCTTTTCTGTTCCAGGATCTTATCCGGCATCTCACACTGATTGGTTGTTAATTCTCCTTCGTCTCCTTTAGTCTGTACAGTTTCATAATCTTTCCACGTCCTTCATGACCCTGACACTTTTGAAGAGAACTCCTCACTTCATAGAATGTCTCTCAATTTGGATTTCTGATGTTTTCTCATGCTTGGAGTGAGGTTATAAATTTTTCGGAAGAACATTGGGAATGATATGGTGTCCTTCTCAAATCAAGGGGTTCGTGATGTCAATATATGCTATTATTGGTGATTTTAACTTTGATCATTTGGTTAAGATGGTGTCTGGACAGTTTCTCCACTGAAGAGTTCCATCTTTCTCTGTGTAGTTAATAAATATCTTGAGGGAGATATTTCAGGACTTGGTAAATCCTCAAACTTCTGCCCACTGATTTTTTAGAACCATCTGTGGGTCTTGTCTGCAACAAGTACTGCTGTGATATTTGCCTAATGGTGATTTTTGACTTCCTTCTTTTTTTCTACATTTATTCATAGGAATTCTACTGTAGGGAAGAGCTGTCTCTTCTTAGCCATTTATTTATTTATTCAATTATATATTTATATCAGTCTGGACTCATGGATATTTATTTTATTCTATAGACAAAATCCAGTAGTATCAATGTTTATTTTATTGCTCAAATTGTTCTAATTTGTCCTTCAGGAGTTCCTTCAGGTAGACTTTTGTTTTCTTTTGACATGCCCCCATCTTATTTTGAGCACTGTCCTACTTTCTGGATCCACACATTTTTCCAGACTCATCTTATATTTTCCCTGTCCCTGTCCTGCCACTTCTCCAAAGATCCCTGGTTCCTTTTATTGGAGAATGGTGTTTAGAAACCGAGATCTGGGCACTGGGTGTGCTCACTGAGACTGGTTACCAGTGCTTCTTGGCAGATAGATAGAGCTGGGAAATTATATATCTATAAGCCTTGCACCTATATTTCTGTAAGTATACAGGCTATGATTATCTACAACATATTTACTTATTTGTTCTAGTAAACATTTAATGAGAAACTCGTTTACTAAATAGAATGCAACATTTACCAGTAGTTTGTTTTGTCTTTGGCCTGAAAAGACCCAGTCGAGACACTGTTTTCCACGGTTCCTCAAGTCAGCTCTTTCCAGCCCCCTCCTTAGTGTAGCTATGTTCCTCATCTGTAGTGCTTCTAACCTTCTCTAAGTTCCCTCTATAGTTAGTTTTGTTTGTTTAGTTTTTAGGGCATATGAAAGGTATATGAAATCTTACTATGGTTTTAATAAGCAGGACTACAGGAAAAGGTAGACTAAAAGATGTTATTGACACTTTAAAATTCAGTTCTTGGTACAGTGTTGGCGATTCAATCAATATTTATCGAATAAAAGACTTAGTTTAGGGGCTGGCCAGGTGGCGTAGCGGTTAAGTTCGCGCACTCTGCTTTGGTGGCCTGGGGTTTGCAGGTTTGGGTCCTGGGTGTGGACCTACACACCACCATGCTCATCAAGCCATGCTGTGGCGGTGTCCCACATAGAGTGGCTAGAAGGATGTACAACTACGACATATAACGATCTACTGGGGCTTTGGGGAGAAAAAAGGAAAAAAGGAGGAAGATTGGCAACAGATGTTAGCTGAGGGCCAATCTTCCTCAAAAGAAAAAAAAAAGATTTAGTTTATATGTAAATGCATAGTTTTGATATTCTAAAAGCACAGTTACAATAGTATTTGAAACTAAAATGACGACATTGCAAAAAACGTAGCTGGGAAAGAAAAAACATTTAGCAGAAAAAATATTAACAGAATCAAACTAAACCAGAGGAAAAAATGGCCTCAAGTTTTCACTTTGGCTTTTTTGACTGAATTCTATACTTTTTCAATCAGCACTTCTAAGGAGTTTTGCACAAATTTGAGAAATGTCAAATTTGTCAAAAACATGTCAGAAACTGAGTAACGCCCATATCAGAGGTTAGGTTAGCGAAAGTAGAGTCCCCGTGGTGCCGTGTTTTGTCCTTACCACATTTTCCTTTCTGCAGAGTCTGAGGAGTCTTCTCACATTTCCTGTGTCTCTTGTAGAATTTAAAGAATTTTCAAACAAAAGAACACATTCAATTATTTCACATTATAAATCTGCATGCTTCCTCTAGGTAAACGCCATTATAGGCCACAATTAATTTAAATTTCCAAAGAATTTAAATTTCATTGATCAAAGTGGGGGTGGAGGACAGGGGGACGGTGTCACATCCTTCTGTTATCAGCTATTGTGGGACACCTTCCCTTGCCATTTTTTTTCTGGGTCATGTTCAAAGAAGGTAAACATAGGGCTCTTCATTAAGTCTGTAAACGTGTTTTCTTTCTTAAAGTGAGGAGAAGAGAAACAGCTACAGCATGACAGTAACAACGTATAATGCGGAAAGAGTTTCCCAAGGAGAGTCTGAGCTGGATCCCACTCAGCTGGACTCTTCTTGAATGTGTCCAGCCTGCTCTTTAGCATCAACGGCCTTGATGTTGAGGATATTCCCATGTGTACTTTTTTGCCAGCAAACGACAGCGTTCACCGAAGCAGCACTTTTCCCCCAGTCCTCGCTGACGCTCCTCCTTGACCCTTCTCCTCCCTCCTCCTGCCAAATCATGCTCTCAGGAAGAAATCTGCACCAGTCTCCTCTAGCTTCCACCAGCTCAAGTCCACAGGACAGGGGAAGGGAGACAGGAACCGGTTCCCGGGGGTGTGTACCCAGCTCTGTGCTAGGGATCTACGTATAAGCCTCATGTCTAAAATGAGGAATGGGGGATTTGACCACCACGTTAAGAGAATTTTAGTGAGAAAGTAAAAAAAAAATCATTTTAACAGATGCAGTCATCCATTTTGGGAAAGCTGATAGCTATCCCCTCGCCCCACTGCGGAGGCTGGAAGCAGCATCTCCTTTGACTTTGCCTGTGTCTCCCTCGTGCCCCAGCTAGTCTAGTCCCTCATATACAGACTCTGAAGAGTATTAGCTGAAGATTAGGTTGTTTCTACCGACAAGCAGATTCTGTTCTCCGATTGAGCTCACTTCACAAATATTTATTGAGTTCCTCCTTCATAAATCTCATTTCCTGTGAAAGGTGATTAGGAGAGGATGTACAGGGAGTAAAACGTTGCCCCCGTCTTCAAGAAGCTCACAGCCCAGTGATAAACATGCACACAGTGTGACTCGGGAGCGTGTCTGTGTTTGTCCCTGTGGGTCTCCATGCCATGTGACTTTTGCTTTCTAATTCATCAGGCTCCAGGGTTCTCCTGAATCCCATGTGGACGTTCTGGTTTCCCTTTAACCTGTGGTAAACACAGCCACTTTCTCTGGCTCTCAGACAATAATAAACATGGGGGTGAATGATAAATAACTCACGAGGGCTGCTCTGTTTGCAGCTGGAAGGAGCCTCCTTATCCTTGTTAGTGCTAGGCAGGATTTAGGGACTTAAGTCTGGTGTCAGAGCACCCTTTTCTCTCCCAAGATACATGACTTCTTCTCGGCTCTTATTTTGATTCACTCAGCTGTGTCTCTTTATTTACGCTCTTGCCCCAGCACAGGGTGGATGTGAGGGTGTGTCAATCTCGTCTTCCCGGGAGAGTTGAGAGATATACCCGAGTACCTCATCCCAAGAACACCCCCACCTCTCTAGCCAGCTCTTTCCCTGCCGATGATGCTGGGATGAACACAGAACACAAGGGGGGGACTGTTGGCTGACCACGACTGCTGTGGGCTTCCGCCCTTCCCTCCTGGCTCTCTGGAGGCCTGGGTGTGGGACTGGATTCGGCTTCATGCTCATTTTCTCAAGAATTGCATAGGACTTGATGAGAAAGGTGGCTTCTAAATCTACCTTGGATCCACCTCCCCGCCCCCGCCCCGGGTTCATTAAAATGTCAGCTGTTCCAACAGCTAACGTCTTGGGTGTCCCCTGTTTGTTGTGATATGTTTTCTGAAGGGGTCTGTGCTCCTGGCTGGTGTGGTTGAGAGCCTGGTCACCCTGCACAGGGTTACCACAGGGTGGACAAAGCTCGTCTGCACAAGCACACACCGTCTCTCCATCCTCACATGGACCCAGTTGTGTTGCAGAGAGACCTCTGAGAGGGGGCAGTGTCTCCTGCTGCCAGCTTTCCTTTGCACATGACTTGAAATCTAGAAAAAAGCTGAAGACAAAGAGAGTTCCTAGGAAAGGGAAACAGACCATAAATAGCCACAGCTACTCTGGTTCTACAGAGAAATAAAACAGTTCTGAGCTCTTTGACATACTTCCTCATCCCAAACTAGGTTTGGAAGCTAACGCCTTGGACCCCCTTGGATGAAATCTGAAAGACAGTAACCAGGAAGACAAAGCTGGCATTTCTACTTACTGTGTTGAGTGTCCTGCAGAAGTTGAGTAAAGACCTCACCATTTTGTCAAGAGTTTCTAAATAATAGCTGGGAAAGATGTCCACGATACTTTGGACTGGGGCAGTGGGGAGAAAGGAGGTTGAGAGTATGACTGCATGTGCTCATATAAAGTATTTACTTATAAAGACTTATGGGAGGATATTCAGAGGGCGACTGCTATCGGTGCCTTCACAGGATGGAGGTAGTGGAGTGGGGAGCAGAGTAAAGAGGGTGGAGATAGGGAGAGTATAATGTTTTTTTCTGTATACACTTCAAATCTGTTCAAATTGTTAGAGTAAGCATTTATTTTTACATTTATAATTAGAAAAAAGTAAAGCGTTTTGTTTTAAAAAGTAGCCGGAAGGTCTGCCTGTGCGCCTGAGGCTGAGAGGGGATTAAATCAGAGCCTTGCTAATCGGAGGGGAGTGTGCTGGGCCCCACGGAGCCCCTCCGACTGACGGGCAGAGGCTGCCCAGTGGGCTCTTCTGCCACCCGAGGAGGTTGAGGCCAGCTGTCGGCAACTGGCCTGCAGGAGCCTGCAGTTCCTCAGTGCCCCTTCAGTGGATGTTGCTGCAGGCCCCGCGAGTGATCAATCAAGAATCTGGCGAGTCGCGGGGCTGGAGGGAGAATCTTGAAACCAAAGGAGCCGATAACCGGGCGCCCTGCAGCAGGGCCTAGAGCCCCACACTGGGCTCGTCACAGCTGAGCGGGCTCTGGGGGCCGGGGAGCAGGCCGGGGCTCGCCACCATCTGGTGGAATCTGTGCGTGCCTGAGAGCTGGTGCCGTTGTATCGCCTCTCAGGTGAGAAACAGCAGCTTAGAGAGGTGAGCAATCTGTCCAGTTTCACACGGCTTCCATCACAGGTCTACGTGAAAATACAGTCACAGTTTATTAATGTGTGTGAATGGTTACGTGTTTATACACTTGCAGTAGAGGCTCGGAGACTCCTAGTTTTTCCAGCACTTTCTAACACCTGAGTAACCTTCTCCCAAGTTTCTCAAAAAGCAACAAACAGACTGGATTTATTTCAGTCTCCCGCAGGCCTGGCGTGTCGCAGGCACCCCTAAAGAGGCAACACTGACCGGACTCAGACCCCACACAGGTTGGAGGAGAAGCTGTGCAGACTGACACAATCGGAAGCGGTCAGCCTGGGGGACACTTCTTCATGTGGAGAAAGTGTTCTGACTTTTCAGCCCGCTACTTCCTCCTATCTTTCTCCTTTTCCTCTTCCTTCCCTTAATACAACATCTGAGTTTGTGCTCTGGGACAAGAGAAAAATGTGGGTTCTACTCAATTTAGTTCTTCCTCTGCTGACCTGATTAGAATAAACAAGAGCCTCCTAGGACTTGTAAAAAAAATCTTTACTCAGATCTTGGATGAATTATTGCTGAGAGGTTTTAATTGGCTGTGGTTGGCTTCTGACCTCTTGTACAGATTGATTTATGAGGTGAATTTGCAATCAACTGTTGGAAAAATTGATAGCATGGTAGCAGATAGAAGTTGCTGTTTGAATAGGGCTTGGAAAATATTTATGCTATTCCCGGTCCCACCACAAACACCCAGTTTCGTGTCAGCAGACAACATTCCCCAGGAGCACTGAGGGGCCCTATGCTGGCCCTCCATGTTCTGTTTCTGGAGTCAGATAAAGGTTGGCATTTTCCAGTCTGCAGAGGGAAAAATATTAAGTTATCTGTTTTATTTTTTTCCTATAATTGTTCTTAAACCTGCTACAAGATTTTACACATGAAGTTTTCTCTTTTAACAGAAAAGTGATTTTTTGTTTGTTTGTTTTTTGCCACTGTTTTAGTATTTCATATGTTTTGTCAGGAGACATGGCAACTTCTACTTGTGAATCACTGCCCTAGGGATTTGGACAAGCCTCGGATCGCAGGACAGCAGGCTCTCCCGCGGCTTAGAGAAGAAGTCAGATTTGGGTGGCCTGACGGGGCAGAGGGGGCTGTGAACACACGCAGAGTGGTCCAGGTTGGCTCCACAGCAGCCTCTGTACATGGTCTGGATATGGTTAGAAAATGAGAGACCTGCGCGTCGTGACATTTCTCTCTGTTTCATGTTACTTCCAGGGTGTAGGACACAGTTCAGATCCAGTGAGCCATTCTTAGAAAGTGGTTCAGAAATAAGCAGAGCATTTCCTCATATGAATTCTCATAGCCTGTGTGTTACACTGGGTTACATTGATTATCAGCTACCTACCCTTTAGTCCTTGTCTGCTTTCTCCAACAAGCTTCTAAACCTTGACGGCACTTTGCTAGGTACAGAGTCAGTGTCTAATAACTTCATATTAACTTTATCCATTTATTCATTCGCTCACCAAGTCTTTATTGAGAGTCTACCACGAATAACCTCTGAGGGGGCACCTGTACACAGTGGTGAACAAAACAAATGTGGATCTAACCTCACAGGGCTTAGATTCTGTGGGAAGGCAGACACTAGACAAGTAAAACACATCAATATGTCGTTACAGATTATCATATAGGCTAAAAAGGAAAAAGAACAAGATGCTGTGGGGGGAGTAAAAGGGGAAGCCTACATTACATTAGGTCGTCAAGGAAGGACCCCCTGAAGAGGTGACATGTAAGCTGAGACCAGAAGAAAGGAGCCATCCATGAGAAGAATGGGGAAAGCATTCCAGGCAGAAGAGACAGCATATGCAAAGGCCCTGCATAGGAGTAGGACTGAGCAGGTGCAATCCAGGAGCTGAAAAAGGCCTGTGTGGGTGCAGCATCCTGTGCAATGCAGAGAGAGGGTGGAGGGGGGGTCAGAAGACCAGAGTCATTTAGGGATTTTCAGCCTAAGTTAAGAAGTCTGGACTGTGTTCCATGAGCAATGAGAGGACATGTTGATCCTGACAGAGCCTCACAAAGACACTGCATTGAACCTCTGGCTATAAGAGGCCTCTTATCAACCTTAAGCCAAATTAAATCAGGTCATGTCTTTTGAGAAAGTTTAGTGTATCTCTTTTAGTATTTTTCCAATGCATATTATATACCCTGTGTGTACATTACACAACTTAGATAGCATCCTCTTGTATTCACTTAACATATCACAGGAGTGTCCCCATGTTATGAAATATTCCTCTACAACATGATTTTTAATAACTTATAACATTGCCAGTATGAACACACCATATGGGTCTAGCCTACCTCCTATTAGACATTGGAGTCTAATAACTTAGTAACAATATTAATAACTTAATGATGAATAACTTAACATTGTATAGAACTTACTTGCACATTAATCTTTGCACATATACACCTGATTATTTCCTTAGGGAAAATTCCTAGAAACGAAATTGCTGAGCCAACGGAACATGCTTACTTTTATGATTGGATCAAGAACGCCAAGGGTTCAGCCTGAAAGCTATCAAGTTACACGCCATGAATGAAGTTTGAGAGCCCCATTTCAACGGGGATGTGGTTTTCAAAAGTTGTGCATTGGGCTGCAGAGGGAATGGGGAGTCTTTTGGACCCACTTGGTTGGAATCTTGGGTCTGCCTCTCCCGCGGGGACGTACACAAACCTTGACCTGAAAGATGCTACGTTTCTTCATCTGCAAAATAGGGGAGATGAGAGTATTTGCTTCACAGGACGGATGCAGAGATTAAGAGAATCCACGTATGGAAAGCACTTACACCGTACCCACCCAAAGCAGGCATTTATTAGTGCCCTCTCTCTCTCACATTTTGTGTGTGTCTTATGGGTGTGAATTTGGACACTCTCTTGAGCAAATGGAAAAAGGAAAATTCTTGTCTCCAGTATCGCATCTTATAGGCATTGAATAAAGTGTTTCCTACTTTCTCCTGGAAACTAAGAGTATAATCTCCGTATTCAAAGGTGAAATTTCTCCCACACGGGTATTTCCTTTCTGAAGAGAAGACAAGTCATCTTCGGCTAACACTGGGCTTAGAGACTATCTGTTTTGCACTTAAATCTTTCATTATTTGCTCATATTATGAGTGGAAAGCGTGGCGTAGGAGTCAGAGCCCCTGAAAACCTGTGCCGGATGCTGGCTCTGGCCACTCACAGGTGGTGTGGGCTCAGTCGGGTTCTCACATTCTCTGAGCCTCATATCCCCTCACTGTAATATAAGATACCACCTCTCAGTGTTGATGAGAGAATTAGATGAGATTAACTTAAGCAAGAACATTTAACTTCTGCTGGGTAGGAGACCAATAAATATTGTTGAATCCAAATCTCATAGCCACCTCGTAAGCAATAACCAGTAACGATATGAGCACAGGAAACTTCCTACATCCCTGAGGAGAGACAGCTGCTCTGAGGTCCAGCTCAGCCTTTTGTTCCTACAATGATCAACTGCCTCTCCCTTTTCATATGCTGTCTTAAAAAATCACAGCCACCCTGACTTGTAACCAAGATAACAAAACACAAGTGATAAGGACACTGATGACTCTCCTGACGCGTAGCAGGGTTATTGAATAATTAAGTTGACCTGTGATCTTCTTCCTTTGTCAACTAGAGAACTTCGAGATGGTCAAGACGTCCAAGGTAGCCAACAGCCCAACGGACTGAAGAGTGGAAGGAGCAACTGAGCTCACGGTGGTCCTGGGAGAGTCTCAACAAGCAGAGAACCGTTTACATAAAGTTTACTGTGAAAGGTATGTTGGTTCCCAGTGGGAGTGACGGCCGTGTCGCTAGCACGCCAGAACCCACTTGAGCAGATGTAGATTGTGTCTGAGATGGCAGGGGGAGCAGTTACGGTGGGAAAGGGCCCGATAGTCAGGAAAGATTGGGAGGATCAGGAGTTTAAAAGTCATAACTCAAACTAGGTTTTGAGACTTAGTTTTTTCATTCTTGTTATTTCTGGAAAGCTATTCCTCCCACCCCCATATCAGGTGCAAATCCCCAGATTCTCAGTTCTTAAGATGTTAGCTGGAGTGTGGGCTTTGAGACCAATTTATCCCTGTAGCCCAGATTGCTCCACCCTGCCTGGATGTTAGTGGGCGTCCTGAGCCTCTTCACCTCCGTTAGTGACAACTCCATTCTCTCACAGGTGGAGCCAAAACCTTGGGGTCTCTGTTGCCTCCTGTTTTGTTTGCTTTTCTCATACCCCTGTCCAGTCTTCTGGGAAATCCTGTTGGCTGTACCTTTGAAATATATCCAAGACAATTTGGTCCTTTCTAACTACTCTCATTGCCACCCGGGGTCTTAACCTTCATCTCTTACCTGACCATCAATATCCTCTCCACTGTTCTCTCTCATTTTATCTCTGCTCCTTCAGTCTGTCTCCAGCACGGCAGGCAGAAGAGCCTGTTCAGGTATCTGAGTCAGATCACGTCAGACCCTCAAGCTGCTTCTCGTTTCCCTGAAAGGGTCCTTCCTGGGGCTTCGTGAGACGACGGTGCTCTGGCCCCACGACTGCCTGTCCCTGGCTCTGCTCCTCATTCACCCCACTTCTGCACACGGGGGAGCACACGCATCTGCGTCAGAGCCTCTGGTCTTGCCCTTCCTTCTGCCTGGAGGGTCCTCTCCCCAGAGGCAGCCTGCCGGGGCTCCTGCTTTCTTCAGACCTTTGCTCTGTTGTTGCCTCCTCAGGGACACCTTCCCTGACCTGTCCTTTCTAAAGTCGCACCTCCCCATCCCATCCTATCCTCCTCTCCTATTTTATTTTCTTCTCCTAAATGCTCATTACTGTCTAACACACTTCATGTCTTACTTACTTATCTGGTTTGTCGTCTGTCTCCCCACCAGCCCGTCAGCTCCTGGAGGGAGCAGAGTTTTGTCTGTTTCATCTGCTGTGGAATCCCTAGTTCTTAAAACAGTGCCTGGGCTAGAGAGCTGCTCCACCAATACTTAATGCATCGAATTAAACCTACACCTGGATCTAAAGCTGGGCTATCCCACTTAATAGCTGGGTGAGACACTCAACCTCTCTGTGTGAAATACATGCGACTCTGCTTGGCTTACAGCAGATGTCAATGAACATCTATTCCCTTTGCCTTCTCCTGATTCTAGCAATGGCAAAGAGATTTTTAAGATGCTAGAAAAGTGACAGCCAAGTACAAGGAAATTCTTTCTCTCACTTTATTTCACTTCTCCTTCCTTCTCTTCTTTACCTTTCATCCTCTTTTTATTCCTTTCCTTCATCATTGTTCTTACCAAGGTTGCTGAAATAATGCATGGAGATAATACAGGGAAAGAATGGCGGATGGACTCTGAGCTAGCACTTACAATTGTTGGAACTTAAGAAAGGGACTTACTCACTTAGACATCAGCCCAGGACACTGCTGACGGGAAAAGAGGCCAGGGAGGGACACTGGAATCCGAAGAGTTTATAAAGCGCAGACTTGACAACAGACTTGACGGGTTTCTCTGTGCCGTTCTGGAGAACACAGGAAGGATACTCAGGAGCTGCACAGCATTCAAGAGAGGCGTTTAAAATAATTCAGGTGCTTAGGAGAAGGAGCTGCTGTGTGAGACCCTCTCCCTCTCCTACTCCCCCCCCCCCCAGTTGTGAGTCTTCAGTCTGCAATGGTGACAAGGAGAAGGAGTGACAGGCAGCAGACTTGTCCGTCACACGGCACGTCAGGCTCGTGCTGTGCATGTGACACACAGTAACCTGTTCAATCCGCACAGCTCTCTTAGAAGGTAGATGCTATTATGCTCATTTTACAGATGAGGACACTGAGGCACAGAGAGGTTAACTAATTTTCCCAAGGTCATACAGCTGGTAAGTGGCAGAGCTGAGATTCACATCTCGGCAGGTGACAGAAGAAGAAATATGACTTAAGTCTCAAACAGTCGTATTGATCACGTGAATGTTGACTTGTTCAGCAAACTCTAGACCTGTTTATGTGTCCTGATGAGCTGGTTACTGCCCACCGTCCTCTGGTCACCCAGCTGGCCTCATCTTATCTACCCAGTTGACACTGCTCCCTGAGCATGCACCTCCATTCTGGACTGGCCCTGTCTTTTTCCCCAGACCTTGTTCACACATATTTCCCTGCCCAGCCTTCCTCACATCCTTCACGAGGAGCTCCCCACTCAGAGCTGGGGCTGCACGTCCCAGGAGGAGTGTCTGCCTGTGGGATGAAGCGGCTTGGGAAAGCTCTCCAGGTTTCGTTTCTGCCCCCTCCCTAACTCTTTGGCTCTGGACTGATCTCCCTAGTTCCTGCCTTTCGTCTTGTTCCTGCATCCTGTCTTTGGCCCAGTGCTTCCATACTGACACCTTGAGGTGGTCCTCCTGGCTTGTGGTTTTGGTGTCACTGGCTGCTCTTTCTTGCCTGCCAAGCTCTGCTCCATGCCCTGCAGCCTGGACAGACGCATGCCTGGCCACCATCGGTCTAGCAGCCCAGGGGGCCAGGGACTGACCTGAACAACCTGTGCTTCTTCCTCTATCTGTCCAGATCCTGTGAGAGTCCTGTCAAGACTCGGCTCTGCGATGAGGCTTTCCCTAATAATGCCACCTGGTGTCTCATCTTTCTGCTTCCTGGTCATCCCCGTGTTCATTGGCTTCACCATCCATTTGACACGTGGTTGAACATTCCTTCGGCACTCTGGACAGTCGGTATTGTTCGCTGCCTATATCCTATCACATCTCTCCAAGAAAATGGCTTGTCCTCTAGCCAAGGACTGTTTCATGTCCTTCTTTTATGTTCCTTCTCTCTTCCATGTGCTAATATTTGCCCACTTGCTGACTTGAAGATTTTAGACTCGTCTATGAAGAGTGGGTTAGCAAGAGAAATGTGCTGCTGTGTTGACATCTGCAGCGTGGTCCTTATGAGACTGGGTTTGGAGGCTGACAGGTGTGGATCCCTATCCCGGCTCTGCCAGTTCATGTGTGGCCCTCCTGTGTTACCTCCATCGCATCTGTCTCCTCATCTGGAGATGAGGGCTCTCGTGAGGGTTAGTCAAGAAAATGTAGAGAGTTCTTTAGGAAGCTGCCTGGCACATCACAAGTGCTCAGTGAACAGTAACTATTATTTTTCTTGTCCCTAAGCTTCAAAATTTATATTAAAGAGAACAATGAACCACTGGAATACATCCCCTGGTGAACTTGTCTGAGACTTTCTGGACCATGAACCTGTCCCAGGACAGAATTTTGGACAAACTTCTGTTAAACTGGATTGTAGGTTTTCAGCCCCTTGAGACTGTGGAATAGATGCTATTGAACATTCAGGACCAAGGGTTCTGGGGACAGCCTGTGAGACTGGATGGAGGGAGAAAGTGAAGGCTTTTGATAGTTTCCTGATGCTACTTTTCATGTGGCCTTCCTTTGCTTCTTTCCTCCCTCCCTTCCCTGCAAGTTTTGGAGGCTTATCACGAAAATGAAGGAAAGATCAAGGAAATCATTGATACACTTGGTTTATGTGCAAATGGGTGCAAATGGGACAGGTTCACGGTCCAGAAAGTCTCAGACAAGTTCACCAGGAGATGTATTCCAGTGGTTCATTGTTCTCTTTAATATAAATTTTGAATTTATAGATTCTTTCAAGTCTTCAACATTTAAAACTCGAGTTTACTATTCTTAGTAAAACAGTGCTGGCTGATTCCTGTTCACTCTATCTTCAGCCGGTTCATTTTATAGTTGCAGCTCGAGGCAAAGCCTCCTATTAAAATCCTACTATTCATTCAGCCTTTCAGATGTGGTTCTTAGAAGCTGAGTCACAACTGCCAGAGTTGTAACCCAACTTTTGGCTAGTGAGTTCAAAGATCATCTCTCACTGTTTACATTTTTCTTTATTTCATTAATTCACAAACATTAATTGGGTTCCTGATATGTGTCAATTATGGAGATGGAAAGATCAATACAACGCGGGCTCTCCTCTCAAGAAGCTTACATATACTTTATCTTCTTAGGTAATGATCTGCTGGATCATAATGATCTATTGTCATAGACTATCTTGATTTCCAATGATGCATTTGAATACTAGCCTCATTAACAAACACTGGGGAAGTGCATTTGAATACTAGCCTCATTAACAAACACTGGGGAAGTTTTTATCTGTTAAAGGGGTGTTTACGTGTGTGTGTTCATTGCCCCGATAATTTTTTGGTGCTTTAAACAATTTTTTAAAAAGGTCCTCAAGTCCAATTTGTGGTTTGAAGCTATGTCTACTTGGGTCTCCTATGATGTTTTGTATTACAGTGTTGCAGGCTAGGTTATTAAAATTTCTTAGTTGTTTCCATAGTTTTGAAGTGCAAAAGTCTTCTTATACCTCCTAAGTTTTCTTTTATAAAACTAATCCTTTTGTTGTCAGAAAATTTTTGTAGAATAGATAAATAAACCCACAGGAAAATTTCAATACTCTTAGTCTCTCACATAACTAAAAACATTTTATCCAGCTACATTATTTACTATTTTATGAATTTTAATGATGTTTATTTTTTTAGGTAATACATGTTATTGCAATTAATAACCATGAAAATTAGTTATTTTCTAAACTTTATTTCTCTATTTATGTTTCACGTTTTGTTGTGTCTTATGAACAGGTTTCTCAACCTCAGCACTATTGACATTTTGGGGTGGATAATTCTTTCTCGTCATTGTAGGGTGTTTAGCAGCATCCCTGGCCTCTACTACTAGATACTAATGGTGCTCCCATCCCCAAAGTTGTGACAATCAAACATGGCTTGAGACACTGCCAAGTGTCCCCTGGGAGGCAAAATTAACCCCAATGAGAACCCCTGGTCTGGAACTTCCCAGGACCTTGTATAATAACAGCAGTGATAAGATGTCCCTCATTTGCTTCTGATTTTACAGGGAATAATGCTGCTGGTGTTTTTCCATGAAACATATCAGTCTAGCACAGGTAGTCTTCATGAAGTTGAAGAAAGAATTTTACTCTTATCCTAAAATAAATAAAATGTAAATTTGCAATGAGTATTGATTGGTGATAATGTAGGATCAATTCCTTGTGGTCAAAAAGAATTAGTACAATTCAGTGGACCCTGCGGGCGTGTGTGTGTGCGCGCATGTGTGTATGCGCGCGCATGAAGGAGTTGTGCAGGGACTGTTCGTAACTCTTGACTCTGGACACCTGACTCGGAAGCAGAAAAGAACCTGTGCTAAGAGAACATGGCCAAGGCTTTTGCACAGCGAAAGGAAGGAAATCAAATGGCGAACTATCGCTGTAATTGAGAAATGGCCCCTAGGTATTTTGAGTAGATGAGTTCTTTAGCCGCTCCTTTCAAACAATAATTTATAGCTCTTTTTGTTTTTCTGAACTCATTTTATTAGGCTTCTGCTTTCAACATTTCAAACATAATAATGAAGTTGAGAGTCACTGTTAGCTTTCAGTGGCCTTGAGAAGTCAGCTTCTGTGACTGAGGTGATGATGGCAGACTTGGCAAGGAGCTGGAAGTTAGGTTCCAACCTTCTACAACAGACTGGAGTGGGGGCCACAGACAGACCCACAGGTGAGAGGAAGCATAAATTCCTCATCTTCACTGCTCAGACTTCACTTGGCCTGAATGGGCCTCCCTCCGTGGGGGTTCAGAGGCCCCTGGGCTGGCGGATTTATGTCACAAGAGCAGCATAGTAGAAAGAGATTAAGAACCCTTTCAAAGGATGTGCGAGGGGGCTGCTCCTGGATCTGAGCAGTCTGGACACAGACCTCAGGCTGTGAGGACCTGGGCTGGTGCCAGCGGAGGGAGTAGGGCAGGCCTGAGGAATGAAGGTCACTGGCCAGTTGGGTGTTGTGATAATTATGTCCTTGTTTCCTGGAAGGCACCAGGGTCCTTGACTTTCCATCTTCAAAGAGCGCTGGCTCTGAAGCAGGGCACGTTCACACCTGCCCTCTGCCGTGATTTCTGCCTTCCTGGCTGCAGACTCAACAAGACAACAATACATCTGTGGACGTGTTCAAGGCCATGTGCATAAACCAGGCCTGGGAAGCTTCTCTTCCACCCCTTCTTCCTAAACGAAAACGAAGGGTTAGTGTGCCCTGTGAGAATTCAGCAATGAACCCAATTAATGGTTGTACCTTAAATTCAGAGTCTTCATGGGTCAGGCACTCTATTTATTTATTTTTCCCCCAAAGCCCCAGTAGATAGTTGTATGTCATAGTTGCACATCCTTCTAGTTGCTGTATGTGGGACGCAGCCTCAGCATGGCCGGAGAAGCGGTGCGTCGGTGCACGCCCGGGATCCGAACCCGGGCCGCCAGCAGCGGAGCGCGCGTGCACTTAACCGCTAAGCCAAGGGGCCGGCCGGGGTCAGGCACTCTAAATCACCACCCCACCACCCTAATCCATTCTCCCTCCAGTTCTCGCCCCTCCCAAAGGGACTGTCAGGGACCAGAAGCCCCGTAATTACTGGAGGTGTGAGTACACAATACACCCGGAATGGTTTTCTTTTACCCTCCCATTCTTCTCCAGAGAAGCTCAACAGCGCTTGAGAAGCACGAGCGTGGTTCTGCCTTTCATACGTCTTTACGGCACTTAGGTTCCCATGAGACATTTAGAGGGGTGAGAGAGGTATTTATTTTTTTAATAGGACCCTTTTTGTCTACTGGGTGCAATGAATATGATTTAAAAATGGGATTTCCACTGACTAAACACATATTTGCTGCTCCCCACCACGACTTTCCGCTGATCATCTGAACCCTCCCATCATTAAATGTGCAGATTTAAAACCATATTTTGATTGATAAATTCCATTTGTTAAAGGTGAGATGGGACGTAAAACTTTCCCAAGAAGTAGACTAGACAGTACCCATAACTCCTGGATCCTGCGCTCTGATGCTTCTCGTTGTGCTGTCAGCTCTGCAGACCAAACCTTCCTTCTCTTGGCAAAGGCAGGAGGTGGTCCAACCTGGGAATTAGCGAGAGGGAAGCACTGTCTGTTTATCTAGCTAGTTCTTGTTCTGACCTTGACAGTGATAAATAGGATATTCCCAAACTCTTTTTAACTTTTGCTCTGAGATTGTGCAAATATACACTATTGTGTTGATGAATTCCCAATTTAGCGACATATAAGTAACTGGAGTCTTCCCTCTTGGAAACATGCAGACTCTCCCCCACTCCTCTCTCTCTCCTTCCCTCCCTCTCCCCTCTCTTTCTCTCTCTTTCTCCATTGTTCTGAGAGGTTTCCACTCCCGAAGATCATGGGAATAACACCTGGGAGGACAGAAGCTCCGTCCTCAAGATTCAGCTCTGACCTGGGGACCCTGGATTCCAAGCTCTGGCTGTGATTTAATAATGAGACCCGATGGGGCGGCCCAGGTGCTGTATCTCATACCCTTGCCGATTGCCAGGGGAACGTTTAATCTGTTGACTTTATTCAGTTATATTAGTCTGGCAAACTACCTGGGGCTGTAAATTATTTAGATGTTTAATTTATTTGGTGTAGAAGGAATTCTCTTATACCTTCATTATCAAATAGCAGAAGGTGAAAAACCACTTTGTTTGCAAATCATAAAAACTTTAACAGACTTGTGCCTTAAAGAGTAAAAGAGACTTCCCTGACCTTAAAGGATAATGGGGTTCTGAACAAGCGTTGTCACCACTTTACCCAGAGATAAAAATTATGGTATAAATCCATTCAGATTGGAAGCGACATGTGAAACTAACACCTCCCGTCGGTGCTAACAGATAACCCATCTGAACTGAGCCCTGCGTAAACCATGGACCAGGGCCAGCAGGGCCTTTGTCGCTGTCCCTCTTCCCGTTATGATGGATCGACTCTCCAGTGACCCCGGGGAGGGAGACATTTAAAATTGTAGGAAATATGGTATAACCTAAACCCTATTAGTATACAAAATTACTACCTAATATGAAACATGTCACTGTTTTATTTAGTCTTTGACTTTGTACTTAGTACATGTTTCAATAAAATAGAAACAACAAAACAAATTATCTCATGGAGCACCCACTGTCACATCAGATTAGAGCCCCTCCCCTCCAACTGTTTCATTCACTCTCTTGATGAAAAAGGGTTGATCTGAAGCAAAAATAAGCATAATCTATAGCAAAGCAAAAATATAAACAATAGGAGTACGGAAATTCTTTGTAAAATTTTTCTTTTATAATTGTCTCGTTTTAAAGGTACTTCTGGAATCAGATGACATTATTGGGCTTCTGTTTATCATCTCCAAATATTTTAAAAATTTGCCTTCATCAATGGGAGGCAGCACCGTTTTAGCTAAGAATGCTGGTTCTGCAATCCTGCTGCCTGGGTTTGAATTCTTGACCCTGTTATTAGCTGTGTGACGTTGGAAAAGTTATTTAACGTCTCTGTTCCTCAGCTTTCTCATCTGTAAAATAGGGGTATTATCTTCCTCATAGAGTTCTTGTGTGGGAAAGTACAAAAAATAGCACCTGACTCATAATAAGTGCTTATAAATGTTAAATTATCCCTACGAATCATTTACTATGTGCTTTGGATTCATTTCCTCATAATAAACAATTCTGCAAGGTGTTATTATTATTCGCATTTTACTGAAGAGGAAATTTACTCCTGGACCCAGCGTTAGAGGTAGCAAAGCCCCAGTTCGGCTCACGTCTGTGCCTCTCCGAGGCGGGTCTTGATGCTCGGAGCCCCTGAGAGTGCCCTGGGGGGCGTCTGTGGAGACGCTGCATGCCTGGCTCAGCCCGTCCCCTGAGCTCTGGCACCGTCAGGACCCTCAGAGCCGGACCGCCGGGGCCTCCACGAATCTGCAGCCTCAGGGGCAGGCGGCCCTCTCCAGCCACCGGCCCTCTGCAGAGAGGGTCCCCCGAAGAACCGCCGGCAGCCGGGGCACAAGCACTTCCGTGAGGGTGTCTGGGCCGTGTGTCCCGAGGGGTCTGGGCGGTGTGTCCGGGGGTTGGGGGGGGTCTGGGCGGTGTGTCCGGGGGTTGGGGGGATCTGGGCGGTGTGTCCGGGGTTGGGGGTCTGGGCGGTGCGTCCACGGGGGCGGGGAGGGTCCGGGCGGTGCGTCCCGGGGCGTCTGGGCGGTGCGTCCGGGGTTGGGGGGGTCTGGGCGGTGTGTCCGGGGTTGGGGGGGTCTGGGCGGTGTGTCCGGGGGTGGAGAGGTCTGGGCGGTGCGTCCTGGGGTCTGGGCGGTGCGTCCCCGGGGGGGGGGGGTCCGGGCGGTGCGTCCCGGGGCGTCTGGGCGGTGTGTCCGGGGCGCACACCCCTGCGGCTCAGGATGGCGGTCAGGGTGGTCTCGTGGACCCCAGCCGTGTGATCCCGCTTCTTGTGCCTGGAATCCCTCAGCCCGTTCGTGGCGGGGAGTCCGGTGTCTCTGAGCCACAGGAGGTGCTGGCCCCGCGTTTACATTCTCTTTACAGCTGGCTCTTAGAGTCATCATTTAAAAATCCTTCAGGAGCCCAAGTTTTAAAAATCCAATCCCTCTAGCAAGCACTTTTCATGGTGTTTATGTCCTGATCCTTAGGCTAGAACTACAGAATTTTAAAGCTGGAAGGGGCCCGAGACCCGGCTCCTGAGTTGGGTTGGGGTGGATGGGAGGGATTCAGTGAAGGTCACACAGCAAGTTCATACTTACAGTGGGACTGGGACCAGAAGCACAAATACTGATATCGCAAGTAGAGTTGAGCTGTTTGCCAACTGCAAAGAAATTATAAAAACAAATTCTTGGCTGAAAACTTGAAAGGATAGGTTTGGAATGTTATCTTAATGCACATTACAATCTTGAAGTTTCTTGTCATATCCTAGATAAAGTACTGTGTTTATATTTTATTCATGTCCATGCAAAATGGCTTCTAAAAATAAATGCCAAGAATTCTCCCTGACATGGTGTGGTTCACATTTCTTTGCTTATATTTTGTTTCTTTTCTGACAATAGAGTATTTTATGATTAAAACACTCGTCTCCTCCTAGCACTATAGTTTTTCCCCATATAGTGATACAATTACATAAATACTGTGTGGTGTTGGAAATCTTTAAAGAACCCATTTCACATTTGAGGGTAAAGTCTTATCTTAAAATTACTTTTAGAAAACATATCAGACATACAGAACTGTCAGCTTTAAAACAGTACCCCCAATTTTATGTTAACTTATTATCTAAAGTGCAGTATTCTCTGGCACATGGATACATCTATAACCACAAAGATTAGTACTCAGCCAAAAAAAAAGTTTTTAATTTTTCATTACCTCCTCAGGACACTACCTGGCTGGAATCAGACATTTAAAATTCCCATATGATTGTTCAGCGCCTCAGAGAAGTTAACCCTTAAATTTCCAGCAGAAAACCTACCAGACAATACTTGACTATTAAGAGTAGTACTGGCGGTCAGAGCATGGATTTGGGATCCACACCACCAGGGGTCAAAGCCCAGCTTTACTAGCTGAGTGACTCTGGGCAGGTTCTTAGCCTCATAAAATGGGCATAGTATTAGCACTTGGCTCTTATGGTTGTTGTAAGGATGACATGAGACAATGTGTGTAAAGTGCTTAGAACAGCCTTTATGCACAGCAGGGCTCAGCTGACGCCACATCGTTAGAATCTGCTCTTTAAACTACAGAGGACTGAACCTTCACGAAGAAAGTTAAAGATGAAAATTTAAAAACTAGATACACCTAAGTGATCATGTTATATCTGGATTCTAACAATGGAATTGTTATGTGAAATAGAATCATAAACCTATATAGGCCATACGCTTAGATTCTAAAGATTTATTCCACAACCTGATACACATAATAAATGACACTGTAAATTCCCAATTTTTAACTAGAAGAAGTTTGACTCTGGAAATCAAAGAACAATGTTCTAATAATGAGCTCTAGAAAATCATTCTCCCTTGGCAGCTACCTGAAAGCTGTGACTATGCTTTGCTCACCGTGATTTGCCCAGCATTTTGCTCACTGCCGTGTGGTGGGAATTTACTATGTGTGGGATGACTGACTGATTGACTGTAAGAGGAAATGCTCTTGAATTCATAGAACTTGAGAGTTAGAAGGGGCTGCCTGCTTATGATGTCACAAATAAGGAACCTGAGGATAAATGACTGAAAACTAATTACGTGGTTAGCTATTAATAGAATTGGGATCAAGGAGTTGACTCCAGGGCCTGGACGCTCAAATAAGTCATCACTTCAGTAATATTTTTCTAAAATGATTTCTTAGAAAGACCAGCCTCTTGAGATAAACATGGAGTAAAGGACGGAAGGAGTTGTTCTGTGGTCAAAGAATTTTGGAAAATGCTGAGTTAAACAAATTAAACTGTTGCTCTCCAAGAGAAAGATACAGTACGATTTGCAGCATTTCTGAAGAGAGTTTGACCATAAAACTCCTTTTGAAGGGAGCATCTTTTGGAACTGATGGTTTATGAAACACATGGAAGAAGACTGACCAGTAGGCTTTAGCAAATACTTATTAAGCACCTACTACATGCAATTATCACGATACGAACCATACAAAAAGTTGAGGTGAGTTAGACACCAACGTGCTGCTGGGGCCTTTAATGAGAGAGGGTGAGGACACTGGTGGAAGTGGGAGGGCCTTAAGAAGAGGCACATATAACTTCAGTCTACATCTGAATTTGAGAAGTGTCGTGAGAAAGGCCCAGACAGAATGCTACTGAGATTCAAAGGTCAGAGTTCCATTGAAGAAATGGCATTTGAGATGATCTTGAAGGACAGGTGTGAGTTCCTTTAGAAAAGGTCTGCTAGTTTTTGATTATCTGAAAATGTCTTTATTTTACTCTCACGCGTGAACTATAGCTTTTCTGGATATGCAACAGACAGTTACTTCTTGCCAACAGTTTGAATAGGTATTCTGCTGTCTCCTTGCATCCACTGTTGCCCTTGATAAATCTGCTGAGAGTCTAATTGCCAGGCCTTTGTAGGTTACCTTTCTTCTCTCTCAGGCTGCTCTTAAGATTTTCTCATTGTCTTTGGTGTTTTCTAGTTTTCCTATAACATGTCTAAGGCATAAACTTCCTTTTAATTTATCCTGCTAGAGATATGTTGTATTTCCTAAATCTGTGGACTTATGTCTTTTCATCAGTTCTGAAAAATTCTCAGCTACTATTGCTTCAAATATTATGTCTCTTCCATTCTCTCTATCCTCTCCTTCTAAAACTCCAATTAAATGGATATTAGAATTTCTCATTCTATCTTCTGTATCTAACCTTGTCTTTCATATTTTCCATTTCCTTTTTTCCTGTGATACATTCTGAATATTTTCTTCAGATATTTCTTCAATTCACTAATTATCTCTTCAGATATTTAACATGTTCATTAAGTGTTCACTTCCAACCACTTTATTTTCATTTTAGGAGTTCTTTTTCATTCTTTTCCAAATCTATATGGTTATTCCTGAGGGTCCTTTGTTGCTTGCTTGTCTTTGGTACCCCACTCCTTATTTCTTTAAATGCCTCACATGTAGCCACATGTGAAAGGCAGCAAAATGTGGTGGTGAAGAGCAGAGAGTCTACAACCAAAACTGTAGCTCCACCGCGTAAGAAGTGTAGCCCTGGACAAACCACTTAATCTCTCTGTGGCTCAGCTTTTTCATTTATAAAATGGTAATAATTATAGAACTTGCTTCATAGAGTTGTTATGAGAATTAAATAAGTTAAAGTTTGAAAAAATCTTTACATTACCTAGCACTTAATAATTGCTCTATGCACTTTTGTAAATAAAAACTATATTGTATATCTGAGAATTCCAATATCCAAAATTCTTTAGGTCTAAATTGGATGTTTGTTTTTCCACTGACTCTCTCTCTCAGTGGCTTGCCTCCTTCTGTGCTTGGTGATCTTGGATTAATGTCTTCCCTAATGTGTACGTTTGTATCTGCTTCTGTTAGGAGGCAGAGGGAAAATACCAACCTGAGACCCTTTACCCCTTTTGGGGTGTCCTGGCCTAATGCAGAAGTCTCAGAATCTTGGCTTCCCCACCTTCTGAAGCTGTAGAGCTTCATACAGGGCTACTAATGGCACTGGCCCTTAGGACAACCCAATTTTCTTATTTTCTTAGCACTCTTGGCTCCCAATTGTGGTTTCAGCTCACTTTTTGGGAGAAGGGCTGTCCCTAGACAATTCTTTTACTACTTACAAGCCCAGCCATGCATTTAAAAAGTGATCCAGTTCTTTTGTAGTTGGAAGGCCTTCAGTATCTACTTATTTATACTGCCAGAAGCTACCTGCTACTTTGTATCAGTCAGAATGGGTTACTTTATGCTGCAGCAACAAATGACCCCCAAACCTCAGTGGCTTAGAAGAACAAAGGTTGATTTCTCATTTGTGTTACATGCCCATCTCAGGTCCACAGGGCCTCTGCGCCATGTCGTACTTACTCAGGGACTCAGGCTGATGGAGCTTTGACTATCTGGAACATCTTCAGTCCTGTAACAAGGGAAAGAAAAAACAGTGAATAATACTCTGGCTGTTCAAGACTTCCATCTGGAAGCAACACACATAATTTCCATTCACTTTTAATTGACCAAAGCAAGTCACAGGGCCACACTTAACTCCAAGGAAGTGCTTAGGAAGGACTGGAAATATAAGTGAGAATCACTAACAATTACTGCATGCTTTTTTCACCTAACATTATCAACGTTTTTATGTTCTTATATAGATTTGGTAACCATATATTTTTAAAAAAATTTATTGTTAAAATCTCAAACATAAAAAATGTAAAAAGAATAGTATAATAATATAACCAAGACCCATAACTATAATTTTAAATGTCTGCACAATAGTCCAGATGGGGGGATATTCAAATAAATTTTATCATGAAATATTTCAAACATACTAAATCTAAAATTATGAAAGTGTATTTATTGTAAAAGTAATACATTTATATTTAAATATTAATATTTCATTTTGAAATTATAGTAATGTATTTCATTAAAAAATTTTAAATACAGAAAAAATAAAGAATAACTAGAATTTTAATAGATGTGCATTCCAAATGGAAGAGGAAGTGCCAGCAAATGTAGTGAGGTACATGAATATAGAGCATGTTTGCAGGAAAGCAGGTAGTTCTGTTTTGCCAGCATTTAGGCCACTAATGGGAAGTAGGAACAGAAAGTTAAGTGGAAACCTTATCGTGGAGAGCTCTGGATGCCAGATGGGAACTTCATTCAGGAAGGAGTGGAAAACCATTGGACATTTTCCAGTGGAAAAATAACATAAATTTAATCTAGTCTTTACTGAGTACCCACTATGTACCAGATACCATGTTAGACACTGAGATACAAAAATGGACAAAATGCAGTCCTCACCCTCTATTACATGTTTGAACATTGATCTAGACCATAGTAGGAGAGACCAGACATCAATGCAGAGAACCAACTCAGAGGCTACTGCAACAGTCCAGGCAAGAGCTCAGGAGGGCCAGAACAGAGGACTAGCAGGGACTGGAAAGGAAGGAGTACATTGACACGTCTCATGGAGCTTGAGTCTGTAGAATGTTCTGATCACCCAGAGATGGGGAACAAGGGAGAGGAAAGACCCGCTATATTGAAAATGGTAATCATGAATGACAGGGAGAATAATAGCATCAATAGAAACAGAAACAGGAAGAGGGCTTGGTTTGGGGAAAAGATGATAACTTTGGTTGTATACACACTGGATTTCAGATTCCATGAGTACATCCTGGTGGAAGTACCCAGCAGGAAGCTGGATGTATGAAAGCAGAACTTGGAGGGAAGTCAGAAATCAGTCGTGGGCACAGCAGTCATAGTTTATATCCTCTGCAGAAGATACAACTGCTGAGGGAGAGGGGACTTAAAAATACTTTTTTTTAAATTGTTGGATGAACATGTGAAAATCACAGGACTGTCCTTACGAGGGCGAAGGACAAAACTATTCCTCCATCCAAGAGTCGTGTCCTGTCACAGTGAATGCAGTTCCATCCTCACAGGTCCATTCCTCTGTGTCTCAGAGGCTTCTTAGTCTCCAGTGTCCCCAGGTACAATCAGATACCCCCAAATAATCCACAGGCCTTGATCAGCCTGGGTTTGTCAGGGACTTTCCCCGATAGCTGACAGGGAGACCAAGTGGCATCAGGTTGTGTGATGCAGGGCTGAGGACCACTCACGAGATCAGGAAGAGCCTTCAGGGGTCTCCTGAGGCCCAGCCGTGGGACACACTTACACATACTTACACACATGTGTTTACCAAATGTATCAAGTGGGAATTTGGTATAAAAAGTTCAGCATGGACAAGTCAGCACTGTTACCTGGTCTGACAGTTATGGTGCTCATGTGGCAGGTTGGTTGACTGAAACATTAAATTGGTTCCCTTTCCCTTCATTTCAAACAGACTTCCTGGCTTTGTAATGCTTTGCCTGGAAAATTTGGGCAGGGCAAAAAATTGGATGCAGCCTCTTTTGGTAAAAGTTTTGCACCTTGGTACTCAATGTCACTGAACACTTAAATGGTTAAAATGTTAAATTTTATGTTATGTGTATTTTACCACAATTTTTAAAAATTTGATTGAATTAAATACAAAATATTTTTGTTCTGAGTATTCTGATATATGTATGTTATAACAAGAAATAAACATAGTGCTTATCATCTTAAAGAGAAGTCTTGTACCTTGAGGGACCAGGAGGGGTGTTCTGAAGAGGGATAGCCTGGGGAGGGTGCCTTTGAGAAGTGAGCAGCTAGGAGAAGAGATTCCCCATCAGGAAAGAGTGCAGGATCATCCGATGGGGCTCTGCCCCCTACTTCCCGGCAGCACCCAAATGGCAGCATCCGTAGCAAGGGGCTGCATGTGCTCCCAGGGAGGCTGATCCTGGCCAAGGCCTGGGCGAGGGGCAAAAGTGCCTGCTCAGCCTGGAACGCAGGGCAGCGGTTTGGCCTCTTCTGTTCACCCTACTTCTCAGCTCCTGGAACAGGGCTGGCACGTGGTAGGTCTTCAATAAATATTTGTTAAGGGGCCAGCCCGGTGGCATAGCAGTTAAGGGCGTGTGCTCCACTTCGGTTGTCCGGGGTTCGCATGTTCAGATCCTGGGCAGACCAACTCATCTCTTGTCAAGCCATGCTGTGGCAGGTGTCCCACATAGAAAGTAGAGGAAGATGGGCACGGATGTTAGCCCAGGGCCAATCTTCCTCAGCAAAAAGAGGAGGATTGGCATTGGATGTTAGCTCAGGGCTAATCTTCCTCACAAAAAAATAATAAAAAAATTTTAAAAATTAAATATTTGTTAAATAAATAAATGACGACAGTAAGGCGAGACCTTGGTGGTGCATCAGACCTCTGGACTTCCACACACGCTGTGGATCAGAGAGAGGGAGGCAGATGGTTATCTTTCTCACAAGCCTGACAGCGTGGGGACGTGAAGTCAGAATTAGATTGATTTAAGGAAAATAATAGTGACATCTTGCACACCCGATAGGAAGCTTTTCATAACTATTTCCTTGCATCCTTTATAATATGTTATGTGACATATTATGTTTGCAAATAAGTGGTAGATATTGAGTTACTAGGATAAAGAGCAGGGTAAGAGCTGTAATTCTCAGAATGGAGGTACTTTCCTGGCTTGAGATCCCTAAAGAATTAGACACTCTCCCCATGAGCAGCCTTGCGTGTGAGCTGAGTCTGGGGTAGAGCAATGCAACCCTCCACTTGCCTGGCCTGGGCTTCGAGGCCACAGGTTCCTGCGCAGAGGCCTGGGGGAGAGCGCAGGAGACCTGGGTTGCACTCCTTGCTCTGCCACCACGCAGTCTCGGGTAAGTGCTTCAGCCTCTTCTGCAAAACCAGGGCTTGGGTTTGATGGTCCCTAGGACAGGACTGCGGTTCAGCCTGTACACACTGGGTCTGGCCATCCCCAGTGTCTACAGACTGTGTCATCTCTGGCTGGTCAGGTATCTGCTATAAAATGGTTAAACATTTTTTTTTTTTTTTTTTTAAAGGGAGAAGCCCCGTCTGATGGGTCAGCAGGGCTATCACACAGGTTCCAGAAGAGTCTGGCTTTTATTCTAAATTCAGTGGACACATTTCTTTTATTTATTTATTTATTTTTCCCCTCTAAAGCCCCAGTAGATAGTTGCATGTCATAGTTGCACATCTTTCTAGTTGCTGTATGTGGGACGCGTGCGCAGCCTCAGCACGGCCGGAGAAGTGGTGCGTCGGTGCGCCCCCGAGACCCGAACCCGGGCTGCCAGCAGCAGAGTGCGCGCACTTAACCGCTAAGCCACGGGGCCAGCCTGTTAAACATTTTTAATATTTTCCCTACCCTCAGGTCTCTTCCAGGTGAGGACAAGTCTCTTGCAGGTCTGCAGGAGACAGAGGTAATTTGTCTTTCCAGAAACCGAAGAGTCACAGGAACACATCCAAAGCATCACTTGTCCTGATTATAACTATTGCTCCTGAGGACTCCTGGAGCAGTGCTGTGTGCCACATGAAACCGACTGCTTATCGCTGCTCTGTGCTCCAAGTTCCCATTTTCCAACCTCCTCTAAGTCTTTTCTCCATTTACTGTAAAGTAATATTTTCCCTGGCTTCACAACACGTGGACACCATCGACGTGGAAAGTAAGAACAGGAGGCTTGAACCCAGAGCGTCCGAGGTCCTCTCCATGCCTCACTCTTCCTCCTCAGAGAAAACGAAACAGAGAGGGAAGGTGCCAGACTGAGACCCAGCCAGTCTCAGTCTGGTTCGTGTTCTCCCATCTCTCCACCCTTTTCCTCCGTCTGGAAATAGACCCCCACCGCGTTTCTCTTTTGGAAAATATCTCAGATACAAACAGTGCTATAACGATGTGATATTGAGGAGGGTAAAATTGAATGTTAAAAGTGTTTCCTGAGGGCCAGCCCAGTGGCGCAGTGATTAAGTTCACAGGTTCAGATCCCCCCGAGCACCAAAGCACCGCTTATCAAGCCACGCTGTGGCGGTGTCCCATATCAAGTAGAGGAAGATGGGCGCAGATGTTAGCCCAGGGCCAATCTTCCTCAGCAAAAAGAGGATTGGCAACAGATGTTAGCTCAGGGCTAACCTTCCTCACACACACACACACACACACACACACACACACGAAAGTGTTTCCTGATATTTGATTCCAAGGGGTTTTTCTCTACCAACAATAAATCCCCTTTACATAAATTAGCTTCAGAGACTTTCTGTTCCTTTGCCACCAGACAATCCTGTGCAAACAGTGTGCCACCTGCATTAGTCAGAGTTCTCCAGAGAAATAGAACCAAGAGGATGTGTGTGTATATATATATGTGGAAACACAGATTTTTAAGGAATTGGTTCACATGATTGTGGAGGCTGACAAATCCAAAATCTGCAGGGGTAGGGCACAGGCTGGAGACCCAGGGAAGAGGTGTGGTTTGAGCCCAAAGGCAGTCTGCTGGCAGAATTCCCTTTTCCTCAGAGGAAGTCAGTCTTTTTCCTATTATGGCCTTCAACTGATTGGATGAGGCCCACCCACATTATGAAGAGTAATCTGCTTTATTCAACGTCTGCTTTACTTATTTGTGTTAATCTCAATGAAAAAATACCTTCACAGAAACATCTAGAATAATGTTGACCAAATATCTGGGTACTGTGGCCTAGCCAAGTGGATAGCAAACTAACTATCACATGCCCTATCTCTGATTCTGAGTGGTGGCTGCCTTGAGGATTGTGTTGCATAAGACTCTGAAGCCACACCCAGACTCAAGAGGAAGCACACCCTTATGAACTAGTAATGCCTGCTCTGAGCACGGAAGGGAGGAGGTGCAGCCCGTGCCACGTGTTTGCTATTCCTACAATAGAAGTCTGGCTTGTGTTTATTAAGTGAGTGAAGAAGTGACAAATCTTGCCCGTTTTGCCATTAAACCTAGGACTGGCCTTAATTCAAGTTGTGCTCAAGCTGAATTGTCTGATATCACCCAGGCAGGCTGTGCAAATGCTCACGTGCCCCTGCACGCAGGCGCAAGAATGTTCCCAGCAGCTTTATTAGCAAAATCCCGAACTGGAAATAATCCAAATGTCCATCAACAGTACGTGTAACAGTTCAGTAAGTAAAAAATACTGTGCCACAATGACGAACTACAGCTATGTACAACATGGACAAGGCTTACAAACATGAGATTGAGTGAAAGGAGCCAGAGACACAAGAACAATGCATTAATTCCATTTATTTAAAGTTCAAACACATAAAATTAAACTACATTCTATATAGTTGCACACTTAGGTGTTAATAATTGTTTTAAAAAGCAAAGAAGTGATTCCCATAAAAGCCACGATAGTGGTCATCTCTAGGAGCAAGAGAGAGGCCGTGGGGAGAGCTGGCAATATCATACTTGTTGACTTGGGTGTTAACTTGAAAGCAACGTGTTAACCTGCTTTTTTCTGTATGAGTGTTAAACTTCACAATCAAGAAGTCTTAAATTTTTCCTGAGGTCTCCTTATGCCAATTCCTGAAAAAAGCAGACATGCAGGGAACCCCACGAACCGCTGACCCCATCCATTCAGCAGAGCCAGAACTATCCCTCCCAGCCTCTTCCCCACAAGCCTCTGCTCTGGACCCTTTCTGTTCTGCCTCTTCCTCCACAACAAACATCTCCATTTTACTACAGTGATTAGACTCACAATATAACAAATTTACAGTTGCAAGTCCTAAAATTCATCCTCAGCAAAACTTGCAAAGCAGCTGCAAAAAAGATGAATGTCACTCGTGGGATAAGAAGCCCAGAAGGGTTTCGTGGAAAAGTTCAGAGAGTGCACACAAAGCCTGTCCTGAGCAGAAGGCCCGTCAGAGGACAGGGGGTCGTCTGTCTCACGGTCAGCTGTGTCCTGGACAACTGGGCCTTGCAAGGCCGTCCGTTCATGGGCAGCAATCCTGTACCAAGGGCAAGCACTGTCATCTGCCTACCGGGATCCTGGGCCTAAACAGAGTTCAGCTTCAGGAGAACTGGAGAAAAGGCAGAGCGAGTCCAAGGGCAGGTGCTAGAGGTTTGCTTGGCCTCTTTTCATAGCTTTTAGGACTTAGAAATTTGCAGTTAAATATGCTTTCTTCCCTCTGGAAAACAGATTTCCACCCCCTCCCACCTCTGCCTGGGGAATAACAAATTTCAGATGGAAACCTGAAAACCCAAAGAGAAATATGCGATGCTTCAGACGCCTCATGTCGGACTGGCTGTCACAGACCCTGGTGTGGGTCAGGCTGTTTAAGCTGCTTTGGAACACGCCTTCATCTACAGCGGGCCATTTTATAGATCCATTAAATCTACATTTCTCTTGGGCCCCTTTCCCCAGCTCCCCTCAACCCCGCTCCAGTCACACACTCTAAAAACCCCCTTAAGCCTGAGAAATAAATCTCTATAAAATGCCAAGTGTTCAATCAGGCTTTTACTGTATCTCTTTGCAATTAGAATAAATTTACTGCTCAGAGAGATGGGGGAAATATGCAAGGTACTCCTTGGATAAATATACCGCAGTGAGAAAAGTAGAGGCTCTGTAAAAATTATCTCTGTGAATTCAACAAGAATCAAGGTCACCGGAGTGCTACATACCAGGGAACGTTAATTAATGGGCCTGCAGCTGGTGGTACCACTTGGCTGCTCTTCTCCAGCTGCTGGCTCCATATTTCTCTCGTCTGTAGGACCATTCTTGGATCAAATCCCATCTCTTTTTTGCCTCCAAGTACAAAAAGTACATAAGTCTATCCTGGAAGGATGCCAGCCTTTCAGAGAACTAAAGAAAGTGTTGTTTCTTAGCTATTTTTATCTCCTTGTTTAAGAAAGGACACGCTGTCACCCCTGGAGCTGGATTGCTGTAATCAGTGTTCCAGCTGCGGTCTGAGGTCACCTGCGTCCTGGCACCGACCCCGGGGAGGTGTCCTGAAGCCGGGGGACGAGAGGACACCCGAAAAAATACACCTATCTCCCTTCACCACACAGTGTGCGTTTTAGGCCAGGCCGAAAGCAAGGTAAAAATGCAACCAGAATGCACTCGACGCCTCCGAGCTGAAGAGGGAGGGGACGGAAGTCGGAGAAACCGGAGAAAAGAAGAGGCAGAGAGCATTCCAGGGTCAGGGGAGTTGACTGCGTTTAAACCTGCTGGGAAGCGTTAAACGAGACCAGGCCTGTCAGCTCAGCGCACTTGCTCCTGCTGATAAAACTCGGAGGCGGCAGAGCAAGCGCCCCACGCGGGCGCCCCAGCCGCGCAGCATCCCCGTCACACGGGCCTCGGGGTCAGAAGGCCCGGGCGCAGCACCTGCGCCGGCGCTAGCGGCGGGGGGCTCACCTGGCGGCCCCAGCAGCCCGTTAGGCCCCAACTTGCTCGTCTGTAAAATGGGGCTAATGACAGCATCCCTCTCAAGGCCGCCGAGGGAGCGGGTGCGATTCCGCGTGGGGCCTGTGGGACGGTCGGCGCCGCGCCCGGTGCCCCGCTGACCTCGGTAAATAGTCACGGCTGTAACCGGGGCTCTTAGAACTGCGTCCGCACCTCAGCGAGGGGAGAATCCAGGGAGCTGTTTCAGGGAAGAGCTCGCCTCCGGGCGCAGGAGAGCGGCTTAGGGAGAGGCTTCCGAAGCGGCGGGAACGGCCCCACGCGCCTCTGGCGCACCGGCCTCCTTCCCCTCTTTTGGAAACTTGCTCTCCTCCAGCGTCGCACAGGGGAGGGACTGGGCAGCTTTCCACACGTGACAGACACGCGACTACCCCCGGAAAAGCCAGCGAGCATGCCTCCAGGTGGTCCAGGCCCTGGCCCGGGCCGCCCCGCTCGCCCCGGAGACGGGGGTCCGCGTCCACTCGTGCCGAGTCCTCCAGGAGACTCAGCTGAGCCCTTTTTAAGGAAGGAAGAATGTTCTGAAATATTGGGAAATGTTCTCCATTACTACGTCCAAACTGTAAAATGATATTTGGGCCTTTTAAAGACGGGAAATCTGAAATTAAGGAATATGGATTTAAAGGAAGCCTTGGGGATGAGAGTTTTCCTCCTCTTCATTTGAAACACCTTTCATCCGCCCTTGGAGGGAGTGCTGTCCCACTGGTGGTGGCTTTCTGGTGGCGTTGTGCCTTCTTCCGGAACTGATACTTCTGTGCCTCTTTTAAAACGTATTTGGAGAAATATTTAGGGTATAGAAAAAATAAAGCTTCAATTTAAAGAACGAGACTATTCAAGGTAAAGGAGTGGTGGGGCCGCCCCGTGGCTTAGCGGTTAGGTGAGCGAGCTCCGCTACTGGCAGCCCCGGTGGATGCCAGGGGCACAGCGACGCCCCGCCTCTCCGGCCATGCTGAGGCCGCGTCCCACATACAGCAACTAGAAGAATATGCAACTATGACATACAACTATCTACTGGGGCTCTGGGGGGTAAAAAGGGGGATTGGCAATAGATGTTAGCTAAGAGCTGGTCTTCCTCAGCAAAAAAGAGGAGGATTAGCATGGATGTTAGCTCAGGGCTGATCGTCCTCACAAAAAAAAAAAAAAAAGGTAAAGGGGTGGCTTCTAAGGTGCTTGAAAGAAATTTTTAAATTTGTGTTTGGGGCATAAGAAAATTAAACAAAAACCGAGCTGTCTGTGCAGCGACAATGACGTGTCATTCATCTCTAATTTCCAGGTCGTTGGTCCTCCCGTCACACATATTCATACACATAGTGTTTGCAATATGCAAAAAGTGTCCTGTACTCTCACGAACAGCACCACTTGGGGAGGCAGGTATTCTAATCCTCATTTTACCAACAAGGGGCTCAGGGAGTTAAAATTGTGCTTAAAGAAAATGTAATATGGCAAGAACTTGAACTTGGGACTCTGGGCTTTGGTCCCAATACCTTTCTCCCAACACCCCATTACCTTTAACCTGCCATATGACCTGGGCAGTCCAGTCACCTTTTGGTGCCTCAGTTTCCCGGTCTGGTTTGTGAGATGAAAATAATGGCTCTCTGGCTTCCTTTCAGGGAATGGTGTGTAGATGTTCACGGAACAAGCCTATCTATCAAGATTTCCAGGAAGTGTGTGATGAGCCCAAATGAAACACACTCTGCAGAGCCCAGGGAAGTCCTGCCACGCCCTGTCTGCACAGGTGTGCTGTGGAGCTCTGCAGGAGACCATGCTGAAGCTTTAAGGGGACACTGGCTACAAAAGACCGGGAAGAATGGTTACAAAGCTGGCAGATGGCCTGGGAGCTACAAGTGGCTGTGAATAGCTCATTATCCCAGGGCTGGGCGACCTGGAGAGGTGGCAGTGGAGGAAGGACACACACCTGCCAGTCTGGGGCCCGAATTCCCTGAAGCTATACAGGAGCTAAGTGTGTCATCAAAGTAAAAGAAAACTCAATAGCTGTACAATTCTAGAAGAATGTACAGTTTTGAAATGTCTAGGAAAATAATATATTTCTCCTTTTCATTTATTTATTAATTATAAAAGTATATCTATTATCAAAATAATGACCAGAGAAGTGCAGAATTAGAAGGTGACATTCCCTCCTTCATCTGCTCCCCCCCGACTTGCTGGCTAGAGTCTCCTAGCTCCCATGTGCCATTCAGACACTGTGTGTGCACATTCAGAAGCATGTTAAACAGATTCACACATGTATTTTTAAATGGGGTCTCACAACACATAGTGTTCTGTAACTTGCCTTTTTTTAACTTTACAATGTATCATAGATACCTGCTCATACAGGCCTTTCATCCTCCCCAAGCTTTATTGAGATATACTTGACAAATAAGAATTGTATATTTGAGGTGTTTGGCATGATGATTTGATATACTTATACATTGTGCAATGATTACCACAATCAGGCTAATTAACATATCCATTACCTTACAGAGTTACCGTTTTCTTGTATGTGGTGAGATCTACTCAGCAAATTTCAAGACTACAATATAGTATATTAACTATAGTCACCATGCTGTACATTATTCATCCTGCATAACTGAATCTTTGTACCCTTTGACCAGTACCTCCGCGTTTCCTCTAACCCCCAGCCTCTGACAACCCCCGTTCTAATCTCCACTTGTATGAGTTCATCTTTTTTAGAAACCTCTCATTCCTTTTAAAGCAAGAAGATTCCATTGTATGGATGTACTATAGTTTATTCAACCACCTCCCTACTGTGTAGATACTGGCTACTTCTGGGTGTTTTTTCCCCTCTCTATTACATATGATGCTTCAGTGGATAATAATGATGGTTTACTAATATGAAAGAAAACAATCTAGGGATAAATGGGCCAGAGGGAATTTGGGAAAGTTGGTACAAGACAAAACCCTACCAGTGAGCCCAGCGTGGGAGTCAGCAATGAGTGGACCCTTCCCAGCTTAGCTTCTCACTAGGTTGGATCTGATCGATAGCTGCCACTAAAAAAGAATCCAGGAAAAGAAGAAGTTAAGAAGGAGAAAAGGAAGCACAGCAGTCCTTTTGAGAGGCTGGGTAAATCGAAGTAAGGACTAGGTGTATGGATAGAAACCCCACAGAGAAAGGACAGGATGCGTAAGGAAGATCGCCTACATCGTGAGGAGCGTGGTGGCGAGGAGCGTGGAGGCGAGGAGCGTGGAGGCGAGGAGCGTGGTGGCGAGGAGCGTGGAGGCGAGGAGCGTGGTGGCGAGGAGCGTGGAGGCAAGGAGCGTGGTGGCGAGGAGCGTGGAGGCGAGGAGCGTGGAGGCGAGGAGCGTGGAGGTGAGGACAAGAGGTGCTGAGTGCCGTCTCCACGTCAGTCCTGCAGAGCTGTCCTCCTGTCTTGCTCCTTCGTGGCCTCCACACCTGCACAGCTCCTGACAGGTAAGAGGTGTCGATTAGGACTTGAAGAAAGAGTGTGGAATACTACTCTCTAGAGGACCAAGCCTTTGGACATGAGGCAGCAGAACCTACCTGAGTGAAGATAAATCTTGATTTGTGACTTTAAAAATAACCTAAAATTTTGAAAACATTTAGCTTAAGTTGAAAAGCAGTAAGTTCAAAAATGGTTTCACTGAAAGCCTGTTATTTATGGAATGTGTTTTTCTGCTTACTGTTCTTTGTGTTTTAATTTGTTCCCTGCTCAAAAAATGTAATAATTAAACTGTAACTGGACATTGAATTTAAAAAAAGTTTTTTTAACTGACCTTATTTTTCTTGAACCCACCATTAAGTTGTTCTGTGTCTAGTTGCGTTAATTGGCTGGTTTCTGCCTCTTGGCCTCAGCATTCATGTTCCTAAATGAAGTAAAAAGAATCAGGTGACCAGGGGCATGACTTCAGTCTTGTTGACAGACAATTCAAGGGAAAGTTGAAGACACGATCCTCTGTGTGAAGGTCCTATTGACTGGGTAACTACCTTCCAGTCAACCGATCATCAGATAACTAGCCTTGTGTGTGTGTACAGCCCTCAAGATACTTTTATGAGGAAGGGATGAGTAAAAGGTAAGCAAACTGAAATGAAGGATTTACTTTAAAAAAAGAGAGAGAAGAGCCAGCTTGGTCACCTCCACCTTCTACATCAGGGTCGCAAATTACCAAAAATACGCCCAAGGGAAGACTGCCAGCCCCTGTTCTCCATTGTCCGACTCCTCCAGAGTGGTAATCCGTACTTATTATGATGACCTTGACGTAGTAGGGAAAGAAAGATTGAATTAAATTCAGTAGAATTGCTGGTATGTATTTCAATGCTCCATATATTCATTCATTCAACAAATAGGAGCCGAAACACTAGACAAACAGAGAGACCATTCTCTAGTCATTCTGAATCAGCAGGATGGTTCTGTTGAGCCTTTTAATCAGTTCAGTACCCCGACCGATGCTGACTCCTCCCTCCCCACCACGAGGAAGCTCTGGTTTACGATGAGACACGCTGCAGAGTGCTGTGGATTGTTCATGGACAGAACTGTCTGCAGGGAGGTGACCCCTGGCTCTGTAAATGAGAGGAGGATGATCTGTTTAGGAAGACCTTTTTAAGTCGTCCTTTTGGCCCTGTGGCTCAGAGGGTGGAGCACTGGAGTGATGTCATCTCAGGCTCCAGGCCTTTTATTTGCTGATCTGCTGTGTGACTCTGGGCTTCAGTTTCTTCACCATAAGATAGAGTTCAACGAGGTGACTGTGGCATGGAGGATAGTGCCTTCTATGAGTGTACAGGATAAGGGGTGATGAGCAAACCATATTAAGATGTCTCCATAATCCTAAAGACTTATGATTCTTTATAGAGGTGAGAAAAAATCCTGGGGATTCTAAGGGGAATTCTCTTGGACACCAGTCCTAGGTGTGGATTTTTTCTCCCAAATCAGGTGTTCCTTGTGCTCAGGGATTCTGGCAAGAGCTCTCTGTCCTAAACCAGATCAGCTATAAGCCCTGTCCTTCCTGAAGGCATGGGAACCTGGGGCCTGTGTTAGGAACTAAAGCTTTGGACCGGGCACGTAGTCCTGTGCCAGCAGTCACACTCCCACTGCTCCGCCAGCAAGTCCTCCATTTGTAGCCCCCTGAGCTCTGTGAGGCCACCCAGGGCAGCTACGCTGACCCATCTTCCCTCAGCTCCCGTCTCGAAAGGCAACTTCAGGGCCTCCCAAAGAGAAGGCCTTCACAGGGCTGTTGATTGGGTCGCAGATTGACCTCTGGGCCCTGACTAAAGCCATGGTTCGCTTGATGATCACAAACGATTTTGAGGAGTTGAGAAAGCCTCAACTCCAGGGCTCTTAACATTTGTAGCCAGTCACCGTCCAGCAGGTAAAGCCTCATGTTACCTTTTGGTACCTTGGTACCTGGAGTTGCTCTAGAAGAACAGAATCTTCAAGACGAGTTTTCTGAATTGCTTCTCTGATCTGATTAGATTTAAAGACACAATGACTGTGTTTCCTGTGGTGAAGAGGGCACTAGAGATATGAAAAATAAGACCACTGGATACTCCTAATGAATACCTACAAAAGACGAGGACCTGGGTGACCATGTCACACTTCTTCAAAGGAAATTCATTGGTGGCTCTTCCAGGAAAGAGACATCCTCCCCACCCCCTGTCCTGTGAATACAGAGACTTAATGCTGACGTGAAGAGTCTGGCTTTGGAAATGGCTGGTTTCACTTTGCTCATTGGGGAAAGCCCACGGGGTGGGAGCAGCAGCCTGGAGGCAGCATGTCCTGTGTTACTTGGCCAGGAGAAATCTCTCGAGGCAACATGAAGCAGTGTCTCTTTGGGCCATTTGCTTTTTCCTGCCTCTCTCTCCCATTTTTAAGAGTCGCTATGACAACAATAGTGATCACTCACATGGCCGTCACCATATGCCAGTTCACAGCTCTCAGGCTGTAGAGAGATTCGTGTATGTAATTTTTACAACAACTGTATGAGGTGGTATTATCATTAATCCCATTTTACAGATGGGAAAATGGAGGCAAGGTCACATAGCTAACAGAGAAGGAGCCAGGATTTGAACCCAGGAAGTCTGGCTCCAGAGTCGATGCTCTCGGTGCACTTGGGTGATGAACAAGTCTGCGTTGAACCCTGGCCCTGCCACTCAGCGGCGATATCATCTTGGACAGACCCTAAAACTCTTTGGGCCTCTGCGTCCGAATCTTAATATCGGAGTAACAATGGCTCCTGCCTTCAGGTTGAAGTTCGATGATAAACGCAAAGGGCCAGGCGGTGCGCTTCCCGTCCTGAGACGCCCATGTGCAGTCACCACTAATAACACTTTCTCCCAGTTTGTAGCTTGTCTTCTCATCCTCCTAACGTGGTCTTTCACGGAGCAAAAGCTTTTAATTTTGATCAAGTCTAATTTGTAGGGTTTTTCTTTTATGGATTGTGCTTTTCTTGTCACATGTAGAAACTCTTCATCCAGCCCTAGATCCTACAGATTTTCTCCTAAAATTTTTACAGTTATGAGTTACTTTTTGAAAAGGCATTTTTTCTAAACAGAAAAGAAACACACCTATTGTAGACCATTTGGAATATAAAGAAAAATTCAATGGGGAAAGCTAAAATCACTAGTAAAACCAGCATCCAGAAATAAGTTTGGTATCTGATGCCAGGACTCACAACTCCAATAAAAATGTCCCCTCTTTTAGAATGAGAAAGCAGAGCCCTCCAACAGTGAGGTCACTACTGAGTGCCAGCCGGCAGGAGAGCTGGGCAAGGTGCATCTCCTGCAGCCAAGGTCGGCTGGGAGTCGTCGTTCAGAAAAGGCTAAGAACCACTGACCTGAACAGTGAAACTGTTCATGAACGGCAGCCATTGGTCACAGACTGCACCTGCCCCACCAGGTGAAGAAGCTGTTGAGGAGAACTGGATGCTGAAAAGAAACACAGTAATCTCTGGAGATCACAGGGTTGTGAGTGAGGTGAACGTGGGGTGTGAGGGTGGAACTGATCTCTGTGTAATTGCTGGCCTGGAGACAGGCAGGCTGATCTGGCACGAAGACGGTCTGCCCTGCTGCTGTTCTGTTTTGTTGGAGAGCACCCTCAATCGGTCGACATTCCCTTTTTCAAGTCCTGGCACGTGGGGGCTTCTCATGGCTAGAACCCACTTCTGCCTCTGGGCCCTGGGACCTCTGCCTCTTGTCCTACCCCCTCACTTGTGCTTGTTGGCCACATGGTAGCAGCTGAGATCAGAGCAGGGGACTCAGAGCAGCAGCTCTCTGTCCCCGCCGCCCTGCACAGAGGACAGGAGCTAGTCTTAAAAGAAGGCGTTGGGTATTTCAGTGGCATCCCTCCCTTCCCCTCGCCACCAACCTTCTGTGAAGCTGATACTTTTGAAAGGGCATTTTGCATGAAACTAGAAAGGCCGTATGAGAGAAAGAAGTGAAACTTGCTGTTTAAATTGTTTAGTGAGGCTAGGAAGCAATCCTGAATTTGATTTGGTCCTTCTGGATTTTCATATATCAAGTTTGCACCCCATGGAACATTGCTTGAAGCACTTGACTATATACTTGCAAAGAAAACCTTCTTTTTTATCACCAAGTATCACTGTTGGAATCAGGTAAAACCCCTGGATGGTGACACACAAAATTTCATAAAAATTTGCATTAAAAGTTAATTATGTGGTGAAAATTGCAACATAAATGTCCATCAAAAGAGAACTGGTTAAATTATGATAGATCCATACAAAAGCTCAACATTTATTGGCATGGAGAGGTGCCTACGTATATCGAGTATAAAAAGCCAGTTGCAAATTAACAAGTAGAATTTGATCCTATTTTTAAAAAGGCATTGGAAAGAAATATACCAAGAGATTATCAGTAGTAATCTCTGGGTGACTAAATTATGAAATTTTTTATTTTACTTTTTCCTGAGTTTCCCAAATCTAATTGCATTGAGTTGGTATTGCGTTAATAATCAGGAACAAAAAAGAAAACTAATTCCCAGCAACGGTCACAGAGTGGCATGTTAGAACTGTTACAATTTTATTTATTAGTTTTATAATGTAAAAAGCTCATAAATATTCAATAAAAATATTCAAAAGGGACGAGGAATATAAGGAGAAAAGTAAGAATCGTCTCCCTCGTGAATCCCCAGACCCTCCTCCACATATAACTACCATCAACAACATATATATTTAGAGCAGAAATTGAATAGTGAGAGCAGCTCTGACAGGCAGACTTGGATGACAAGGCAGAGACCATCCTGATGGAAAAGAAGGGAGCTCACCAGCCTGCCGCACCCCTAGCCCCTCTTGGAACACCCCTTCAATCACACTGCCCCTCAAGTGAGGGAAGTCACCCTCCTCACACTCGGAACTTGTGGGCTCCGACGACATCGCACCCAGCCAGGCCCGCAAATTAGCCCAGCTCCAAAACCCCAAGGAAGCTAGTGAGGTTGGAGTGTCAGAGCAAGTTGGGCAGTGAGCCACAGAAGACACAGCTCCCGGTGGGGCAGGCTCTTCCCTCTCTCCCGCACCCAAGCCCAGATTTGCTCATTTAGTAGTTTGGTAGCTGACGCCTGCTCCTCCTCCGCACTTCAGCTTAGCTATCACGTCCTCAGAGAGAGACGAATCGGCCTGGCTGAATCCTAGAGCCCTTCCTTTATTCTCTGTCACCACTCTGATCACATCCTTTTAGTTTATGTGTCTACATCACAAGGGCAGGGACCGTGTGTGTATGTAAATGCTGGCTTTGTTTAGCCAGCTTTTAGCTCATGATACGCATTTAATAAATATAGTGTTAATAAGATGGAAAATTTTCCAAGTCTAGTTTTGAGATGAAACTCTAATTTTATGAATGTTTTAGATAATGGCTGACCCTTGAATGGTAGGTCCGTTCCTTTCTTCATTCATTCTTTCATTCAGTCAATCAACAAACTTGTATTAAGAGCCTACTGTTTGCCTGATCCTGTGCTAGGTGCTGGGGACAGAGGTGCCCAGCAAGCAGGACAAATGAAAACAGGCAGATGTGACCCAGGGGGTAGTGCAGGGTCTTAGGGGAGCATTGAGTCACCTGTTTCCTGAGCTTTATGAGAACCACAGCTGTTGTCTTCTGCACCCAAGTCACCCTGTGACGTCCACTCAAGCCCAGTAACTTCACACTCGGAAAGCTGATTCGGGTTATCTGTGATGTGTAAGTCTGTACAGGAACAATTATCATCAGCTTTTTAAAAAGAGAATAAATAGTGTAAGAGAGTGACACCATAACAAACAAATAAGAAGCCAGGGGGACAGCTTAAGAAACTCTCTGCAGAGGAGGGCTTCATAAAGTGCATGCTCTCTCTCTCCTTCATTCTCTTCTCCCCCCTCCTCCCTACTTTCTCTCTCACACACAGCTCAGACACAAGACGTGGAGAAGCAAATGTTTTCTGACTCATGACTTGAGAGGATTAGTGCTCCTTCGAAAGTGATCTTGTTACAGCCGTAGCATGTTTATGTGTAACACAAACATCTGTTTGTGTGATGCAGACGTGTCTGTGTGGGGACATTAACATCCCAGCCTTGTCATTTAGTGAGGCAGGAAGTTCACCTAGAACTACAGATCCCCAAAGCTTTGGGGAATCTTGATCCCAGAGAAGGAGGGAGCTGGAGAGAAGAGGGGAGATTTATTCAAGGGTTAGTTCTCCTTTTCTTCTAACTCTCCTGGGCTTAACTCCTACTCTTTGAGAAACAGTCCTTTTCCAACACAGCTGGGGTGGTCGTCAGGCAGAGGTGCACTCGCTGATGACAGCAGTCATCCAAAAATGGGTCAGGCAATTAGGAGATGCCGGTGAATCACAGAGACACTGCCATGAGACCTCTGTTTATAATAACCTGACAGCAAAACATCCGTTTCAGACCCTGACACACCACCCCAAAGAAACAAACTAGAGGGAGTGTTTGCTCAGTAATTTTCTTTATATGTCAAAATATATCCTAGAAATCAACTTTTTAAGATTTTAAAACTCTTCATTGTCCTTTGTGAATTATGAAGTAGCCCAGGATCACTGTGACAGGTCAAACCACACAAAGTGTGTACAGTCATGACCCAGTCCTGCCCTCCGCTGTCCCTCTCTCAAAGCAGCATGGCCCAGGGAAATGGGATGTGAGCACACGTGCAATTTACAATGTTCTAGGAGCCACACGAGACAAAGGAGAAAGGAACAGGTGAAATTAAGTTTAATTATACATTTCATTTAACCTAATGCGTCTAAAACATTATTACTTGAACATGTAATTAACATTATCACACTGTTCACGAGACATCATAAAATTATTATTGAGACTGTTTCACTACGTTTTGTAGAAAGTCTTCTAAATCTGGTGTGCATTTCACACTTACAGCACAGCTCAGCTTGGAGGCTAAATTTTCCTTGAAAACACTTGACCTGTATTTAGACTTCAGAAAACATACAGTTTAAAAAGTGGATTCACATATCCAAGTTGTTGCAAATATACTTAAAAGTTTTCCAGTAACTGAATGAAGTACGAATTTTTCAACGAAATATGAAGTAATTAAAATTAAATAAAATTTTAAAACCAAGCTCCTCATTGCCCCAGCCACGTCTGAGTCCTCAGGAGGCTCATGTGGGAGACACTTCTGTTGGACTGTGCAGCTGAGAGGGAACCACTATTATAAGTTTGATGTGGAATCTTCTTGACTTTTTCTCTATGCATGTATATAAATATATAATTAAACAAATATATATTACAGTTATCTGGATTTCATTTCTGAAAAAAATGTAAGCATGTTATATATTTTACTCCACAATCTAATTTTTTTTCACTTAAAGTTATATTTTGGATATTTTTCCTTTTCAGTACATATGGATCTGGTTGTGCAGTAGATTTAGTTAACTACTTCCCTACTAAGGGGCACACACATGGGTTTTGGTGTTTTGCAGTTATAAACATCCGTGTTTGCATATGTATGCTAGGATTTGCATAGGCTACATCCCAAGAATTGACACTTGTGGGCCAAAGGGTGTGCCCATTAAAACATTTGAAAGCTAATGACCAATTACCTTCCCAAATGGTTGTGCCAAATTTTATCCTACACTCTTTGCTGGCATTCCTCTTCAGCATCTATAGATGCTCCAAACGCCAAAATCATAAAACACAGAAAAGAAAAGATCCTAGAGATCACCTATTCAGTCCCTTTATCTCATGGACCAGGAAAATCAAGCCTACACTTTGGGAAGGGCCCACCCGGCACGTCTGTGGCCCAGCTGGCCTGGAGCCGCTCTCAGTTCTTGCGCCCGGTCCCACTGAGCACGCAAGAGCCTGGCAGGGCCTCTCAGAGGCATCCCCGGGGAAGGTCATCTTTCCTCCCGCTCAGCATCATTATCAGCGGGCGGACGAGAGCAGCAGGCCTTCAATGGAGCATCACGTCGCGCCTCAGTAAACAGCAGGAGCCAAGGGAGACTTTCCTGGACACTTGTATCCGAAATGGAATTCAGTCTGCTCAGACGCTTGCTACAATTTCCAAGTGTGCCTTTCAGGCCTCCCTTTTGCTGAGCACAGCCAAGTCATAGGCCTGGGCAGAGGGAAAAATATAGGTGTTTTGTTTCATGCAGAAATGAGCTCCACCATTGAGCAGTTCTGGCGGGCCGGCTCAGAAACACTCGCCTTTACCCGGATTCACTGGGGGAGGGCAGCAGCAGAAGGGCGTGGAGGTCCCTGTGGGGGAAGGTGGCTCCCTTTGGCCACACTGGAGCTGGTGGGGTGGGACACTAGAGGCAGCTCACGATGTGCTGGCAGGATGGGCTTCCCCTAAGGCCTGCCTTACAGTTACCTACGACTTCACAGAGCCCAGGAACACAAGCGCCGTCTCAGAACCTTGCATGGGAGGTGGGCTCCACGCATTGGTGGCAAAGCCGGGCCAGAAGCCTCTCTCCTGACTCCATCTCCAGAACGTTTCCTGCTCCCCATCACTCAGCACCTGCAACGCCACAGCGGGCCTGGACCCTCCGCCTGCTGCCTGCACCACAGCCCAACTGCATCACAGGCATCAAAAACAGAAACCCATTTGCTTATGCTACTCATTTATTTATTTTTTAAAAATTAGCTCAGACATTTTAATTCTATTTAATTTTTCTTCCCCTCTTGTCTGATATCACCTCTTTCTGCCCAATTATAAGGCCTTCTTCACGTACTGGCACCAAAAAGCCAAAGTTCAGGTAGAAGCTGTCTCCTGTTTTTGCTGCAGAATAGCTCAGCTCCCACACCTGGTGCCTCCCTGGGTCCTGATTTTAATTTTTCTGATGTTTCTTGGAGAAAGGAAAGAGGTACCACAGCAGGAAAGGAGCGGGCGGGAGGGCAGAAGAGCAACTAAGGCTTTACCTCACTCTGAGTCTCATGTCACCGTGCCCAGCACACCTTCACCCTGCACCCTCACTCGCAGGCCTCGGTGCCTGTACCTCGGCAGGACCTCTCCGGTCCACCCATTCTTTCCAGGTCCGCTGTCTTCACCTAATTCAGTCTTCCCCAGATTAGCTCCTGTCAACCTGCACCCACTGTTGCCCGGACAGCGTATGTTCCACACTATGGACAGAACGAGCAAACAGGAATTTTAAGCCTCATGCTAAACCCCGTAGGGACTATAACAATAGCCATCATCACCATTGTTAGAATTTGTTGAGCACTTTCTCTGTGCCGGGCACTATTTTTAATGCTTTAATGTCTAAGTCATTTAATCTTCACAACCCTAGAGGAAGATAGTATTATTATTCTCATTTTAGAGATGAAGAAATTGAAGCACAAAGATGTATGTAATTTGCCCAAGGACACACAGCGATTAACTGGTAGAACCAGTTTAGGAAACTGAATCTAAAAGAGTTATCAAGACGTACCCAAATAGTTAATATTTATACAGACGGCAATACCGAAGGGGTCACAGTCAGGTGTGACGTGTTGTGCAGACCCCACAGGATGGCAAGAGAGTCACATCTCACTGAGGGATTGCCTGGACGGCCGGGTTGAGAAGGGTTGTGAGGCTGCACCTGGCCCCGTGGGAAATCTGGGGCATTAAAGATGTCTGTCCTGGGCAGGCCCTGGCTGGAGTGGGGAGAGTATTTGTTTCCTGTTGCTGGTGTAACAAATTACCCCAGACGTAGTGGCTTAAAACAACACAGATTCACTATCTCGTCTTTACAGAGGTCAGAAGGCCCCGGGGGTCTCGTTAGGCTACGGCCTAGGCGTTGGCTGGGCTGCACTCCTTTCTGGAGGCTCCAGGGGACAATCCACCCCTCGACTTCCCCAGCGTCCAGAGGCTGCCCGCGTGCCTTGGCGCATGGCGCCGGTCCAGGAAACGCACCCCCTCACTCTGCTTCTGTCCTTACAACCCTTTCTCTGACTCTGGCCCCGTCTCCCTCTTCCACTCTTAAAAGGACTCGTGATTACATCGGGCCCACCCGGATAATCCGAAATCATCTCCTCACGTCAAGATCCTTGACTTAATCCCATCTGCAGAGTCTCTTTTGCCTGGTGAGAAAAACTCACAGGGTCCAGGGGTTCGGCTGTGGACGCCTTTGGGGCAGTTGTTCTGCCGCACAGGGAATGCCGGCGTTGCATGTGTGAGCACGGGGGTGTCAGTCTTCCCTGCTTCTGCATCATTCGCATCTGCCACACAACAGGTGCACGAATCTTTGACGAATGAATAGATGAAAGAACCGATAAAAATACCCAGAATAATGGAGTATCTATGGAGATCTTTCTCTCTCTGTACTTGGGAGTGTAAGGAAATGCTGCTATTTTAACACGGAAATTTGGGGGGAACCATTTTTTAAATCTTAATGGAGTCCCACAGTTTGGGCAATGCCAAAATTAACGGTGGTAACTGAGGTTATATTAAGAAGAGCTTCGTGATGCATGAATTTTTGGATTTGCTAGCTGTCTTAATCAGTTTGTGCTGCTGTAACAAATTACCGTCGACTGCATGGCTTATGAACAACAGAAATGTATTTCTCACAGATCTGGAGGCTGGAGGCTGGAGTCTGCAGGTGCCGGTGCGGCCGGGTTCTGGTGGCTCACTTCTCACTGTGTCCTCGTGCAGAGGAAAGACAGCCAGCTGGCTCTCTGGCCTCTTCTTTTAAGGGCACTGATGACATCTGTGAGAGCTCTGCCCTCGGGACCTAATCACCTCCCAAAGGCCACACCTCCTAATACCATCACATCGGGATTTCAGCATACGAATTTGGGGGGGGACACAAACACTCAGTCCACAGCACCAGTCTTTTCTTGACGTCACTTTTATTTTAGTGAGGTCATAATAGTCTATAACATTATGAAATTTCAGTTGTACATTATTGTTTGTCAGTAACGGTATAAATACTCCCTTTCACCCCTTGTGCCCACCCCCCAACCCTTTCCCCTCTGGTAACCACTTATCTGTTCTTCTTATCCATGTGTTTGTTTATCTTCCACATATGAGTGAAATCAGATAGTGTTTGTCCTCTGTCTGGCTTACTTCGCTTAGCATAATACTCTCAAGGTCCATCCATGTTGCAAATGGGACGATTTATTTTTTTACGGTTGAGTAGTATTCCATTGTGTGTGTATACACCACATCTTCTTTATCCAATCATCAGTGATGGGCACTTGGGTTGCTTCCATGTCTTGACATCACTTTTAACAGCACCAAAAGATGGAGGTCTGATAAGAATGGAAGGATGTAGAACCCACTTACTCCTATAGAAGATGGAGGGAGGGAGGGGCGAGATGCTAGCCCAGCAACAGCTTTGGTCTTCCATGGGGGCTCCTCTCCTTTCCCAGCTGTGGCAGTACCACTCTGAGTCCCAGACAGAGTCAGGTCCTTCGGGAGCTCCCACTCTGCCCAGGTCAGAGCTCACAATTCCGTGATGATTTACAAGGTCCCACTGGCCTGCCCCCTGCCTCCCTCTCCAGCCTTGCCTCTCATCCCCACACTCCAGTCACACCAACCTCCAGGGCCAACTCTTGCCGTGGGGCTATTTGACATGCTATTCCCTAATTCTGAAATAGTCCTGTTACCTTCTTTGGCTAAATTAATTCCTACTTATCCTTGGGTTCGGCCTAAAATCATATCCTGAAAGAAATTTTCTTTAACCTTCAAATCTAAATCAGCATCCCCTCCCCACTCAGGTCACAAAAAATGGCATCGTGTCGGGAACGTGGGGCCTGGACTCACACTGCTTGACTATATTCTAAGCCCACCACCCACGGCTATATCACCTTGGGCAAGACATGGAGACCGCCATGCCTCTATTTCTTCCTCTCTGAAGTGGGGCTAACAGTAGCATCTACTACAGAGCACTGTTACGAGGATTAAATGGATAATCCACGAGGAAAGTCTGAAGGAGTGCCTGTACCATTAGTGTAAGCTAGTAGCTTCCTTTGTAGCATTTATCCAAATTGTAATTATAAAGTTATTTTTGTTATTATTTGTTTGATATTGTTTTCCTACTTATAGCAGGTTCTACAGCGGCAAGGCCGTGCCTCTCCTGTTCTCCACACCACCTCCCATGCTGTGGGCCCTCAATAGATATTTCTTAAATGGATGGATGGATGGATGAACATAGTACCTATTCCTGGGCTGGGTCCCATGAAAAAGTGTCACCTTGTCAGAAAGTAATCAATATGATTAAAGAACATTATCTGGAAATTCTTTATTGTCAGATTCTGGGCTGATTAACGGCCTAAAGTGAGACGCACAGTCACTGTCTCTCCCTTTCTGAGGCCTGTTCTCATGCAGGGCCTTGTGATGCTCATTGCCAGGCAGATTTATGAAACATTTCAACAGACGCTTACATTCCATATGTTACAATTTACACATTCCTGCTGGGGTCAAGGTGGGGAATGGCATGCCTGCTAATAGCTGCATTTCTCACATGAACTTTCACATAAACCCTCTTCCCAGCTCGTTTTACTGATACATTATAATATACTTTTATAAACAGTTTTTCAAGGTCTTGAATGAACACTTCCTAATTTCCATTTTTAGAGGATTACAAGTCTAGAAAGGCCAGCCCGAGGTTTCTTGGCCTGGCCCCTTCCACAGGCAGAGCTCCATCTCAGCCAGCCTGGCGGATCTCCAGGAAGCAGGACAACATCTCCAGTGACTCTCACAAGGCTCTCCAGTCCTTCCTTCCCTAGGTCTCGAGGAGACCACATCTATATGTGTTAATCGAGCATTTTGTAGTCTTATGTTGGAAGTCCTAGAAAAAGTGCTCTTTTGCCAGAAAATATCCAACAAAATTGCTGAATCCAAATGGCCACTGTTGAGCCCCTTCGCCACGTTGGTGGAAACTGCCCACAGAGCATTTGTTCTTGGCCAGGAGGCCGACCCACATCAGTCTTCCTGGGCCTTCATTTCCTCTCTGACCTGAACTCGCAGTCAAGCTCTATCTTTGTTCCATTTGTCAAAACACCATTGTTCTCTCTCCTCCCTGTGGCTGTTTCATTTCATTGTTAAAAAAATCAGAAGTGAGAGCAGCCTTGGGTTGATGGCAGCAGGTCTTACTGATTGTGCAGCTAGTTTGTGGCCAGGAGCCAGCCTCATCTTTGGTGCTCAACAGACCGTGGAAATCATCTCATGCCAACCAACTCTGGCTCCATCAGGAGACTACAACCCACAGAAGAATTTCTGTCACCGCTTGTTCCGTGCTGGGGCCAAACATATTAGATGGTGTTTCTGCAACAGGGCAATCTCTTCTCTCAGCTATAATACCTTCATGTAAAATAATAAGCTCATTAGGAATAAAACATATCATTTTTCCAAGAGAAATGTCTGGTAAGTCTGCTTTTTGAAGGTCTGCGGCCTCAAGTTATTACTGAAAAGACTGTTTAGTAACCTAGGCCTTTCTTGTTCAACAGCAATTTCCATGTAAGGAGGGGATAACTGAGACATTTTCAGATGCTGAGTAGAAATACTGTAATTTTGGATACTCCCACTATCATGAATTTTTTCTTCCCATCTCTAATGTGATTTGCCCAGAGAACGTATTTTAAAACAGAATTTAAAATTCAATACTTATACTAGACTGGGCTCTAAATGCCACTTAAGGGAAAAGTGATTTCTCCAAAAATGGATACGTAATTCCTTTTTCTGTATCTGTAAACTGTCATTCTAAAATAGTTGTTGGGGCAATTTATTTAATAGATTGATCCTTTTAACAAGGATTATTGGGAACTGAATTGGGCAGTTTAGGGGACTGCTGAAGAGAAGATCCTGTCAACTTCCAAAGAGAAAAAGCTAATTTCCTCAGAGTGGCTTTGGGTTTCTCAAAAGCAATGCTGGAAGCTAAAAGGCAAAGAGCAATGTCTTCAAAATTCCAAGGGAAAATGGTTTCCAATCTAGAATTACATAGCCAGCCAACTATCAGTCAAGAAAAGGCTAGAGTAAAGTCATTTTCAGACATACAAGCCCCCTCCAAATCCATCTCTACCTTTCTTCCCCACACCCCCAGCCCCAGGAGACTGACCACTGCCTCCCACTGCCTCAGTGGGCTCCCTTGCCTCCCACTTCCGGTAGGATTTGGCCATTGAGAAATACTGGCAGAGCTTGGAGGGAAAAAGAAGAATGAGGTCAGGCTCTCTGTTCCCTGGCTCCCTGCCTGCCAAGTCAGCTCAGGCGGACTTCCTTACAAAGGCTCAACATAAGGTGGGCCTCTCCACCTCTCCAACAACTTCAGCTCCTCTGTCTGGGTTCTGGTAACCACTCCCCCCACCCCGTCCCTGCTCTCTCAGCCCCAGGATGGTAACAGGCTTCCTGGGTGGCTAGGGTCAGGGGGCTTCACAACCCCATTGGCTTCCCTCAACCCTGCCCACAGCTTTTTAGATAGGCGTTCATTAAACGTTCCTCAGTTACTCCTCTGACTGTGTCATCTGTTACCTGCAGGACCCTGACCAACACAGGTGCCCGGATGACCAGTGGGTGGTTTCACTCACTCCCCAAAGGCAGTACAGTTATGACAAAAAGTTTCAGAATCACATCAGCCTGAATGTGTATCCCAGCTCTGCCATTTTCCACCTGTGGGATTTTGGACAAATGACAAGCTCTCCATGCCTCGTAAATAAAATGGGGATGTTTTTATGACTTTTCTCCCAGAGTTTCTGTAAAGATCGAATGAAATAATCCAAGAAAATACGTATCACAGAGCCAGTCATCTAACAGGCACTGCATAACAGGGGGTTATTATTTATTATTATTATCCTTGTGCCAGCACTAGCCTGCCAAGATCTGCCTCTCCTCAAAGAGGCCAAATGACGCACCTGGCGGGGATGCCACCCTCACGAGCCTCCGGAAGGGATGCGAAAGAAGCCTGAACAAAGTGGGGAGGCTTCGTGCGTGGCCCTGAAGCACGGCTTCGGCTGAGAGGGCTGCTCCTGTTCTTTGCACCCCCGGAGGGCAGGGGGTGCACCCAAGGGCTGCCCGGGTCCTCAGTTCATGATCACAGCACTCTTTGCCAGAGAAAGAGGGGAAACTGGAACCAAGATGCCTTTCCGAGAAGAGCTGTGATCCCAAATACCTGACCAAGGACCTGGGTTATCTTCCCAAGGCTCCCAGCCTGTAGAGCCGGCTCAGCTTTCCAGCACATGACTCCCCGCAGGAGTACGGGACCCCTCTCTCCTACCCACGTTGGAGAAGCTCCAGAAAGGCACCCGGGATGGAGTTCTGTCTTTTAGTGTCGGTGGAAGGTACCAATTGGTGCCTATGACGCCATCTTCCTTTTTCAATTTGCAATATTCGTTCAGCTTAAGGATCAGGATTGTTTGTGAAAGGGGGGTATGGAATGGAGAGGAGGTGTACACAGAAGTTGCCTTTTAAGAGGTAAAAGTGAGAAGGCCCAGCTCAATAAACGTCAGAAATGTGTGTGTGTGTGTGCACGTGTGTGCACATGTGTGGGTGTGCGCACGTGCGAACATCTGTACACACACAGGAGTGTCGGGGTTATAAAGGTGCGTTTTCTTCCTCCTGTGCCCATCAGGAGTGGCCTGGCTCTGAGATCTGAGAGCCACCTTGTTAAAAACCTGGGTGGACCCTTCAGAGGAGCTGCTTCTGGCTTTACTTTGACACAATATTGGGGTGCCCACACACCTCTGCACCCTAGTCAGCCCTGGCAGACGGAAATTCAAGTGTGGAGAGAAGGAAAGAGAGAGGGCTCATTCAGGAGGAAAAAAGTCACCTTGAGATTCCTTGAAATAGCAACTTCTTTTTGTGACTCCCCCACAGGGTGCTGACACTATTATTCACTGTATTGAACAAAAAAATTAACTTCAGGGACACAGCCATTGTGTGAAGTAGGTTATGCCAAAATTTGATACAAACAGGAAGTGGGTGGGTCAGACTTTAGTTGACACTGTGTGGTGGAAACAGATTCTGTGGCCAAAGCCATTCTATTCTACTTTGGCCTGTGGATCTTGTCATGACTGGGCCGGACAGTAATTTTGATTCTGAGGCTAAGCTGTTCTGGGGCTGGATCTAGATCCCTACCATCTAACCACTTCACTTCCTTCCAGAATTCGGATGCTACACCATACGAAATGATGACGGCTGGTCTGGCCACACCACAACGTTCTAGATTCTAACAGTGGGCAACCCAACCCAACCTGCCCATCAACGTCCTCATCTCAGAAATAGTGGAGATAACCTCTAATTAGAAGAGATGTTATGAGAAGTAGAGAGACTATATGAGAGGCCTCGGCACTCAATAAATGATGGCTAATAATAATAATAACTATTATCATGAAAAGAAGAGGAGGAGGAAAGCTACTTCTAATCACAAAGAAGTCACCCTGCAGGGCCATCAGGGAGCATAAGAGAGATTTTATAGTAGCTTTAGAGAAATCTTATTTCACATTCTCTTAAAGAAGCTTGCTAATTTTCCTGATGGGATTCTTTCTTTGTTTCTAAGCTTCAGGATTTTATTCTGTTTTAATTATGCAGCATTTCAGGTCTGACACCAGAAAGTGCATTGTCTGTTTCCATCCTTCTCAGCTGTGTCCATGTCCTAGTTGCTGCTGCCAGGTATCCTGGGGTCGCCCAAGTCCTTTTGTTCTGGAGACCCTTCAAAGTAAGCCAATGCAGCAGTTTAGAAAACTTCTCGTTTGTGGACAAAAATACATTAAAACAACCAAGGGAGTGATTACTCTCCGGGATAATTGATTTTAATGCCTTACTAGACATATTTGAAATGCTCTTCAGGTCCTTTGGGAGTCACATTAGGAGAAATCTTTTTTATTTTGTTTTACCCCTTGGAACTTGATCTTTGGTGAATGTCTGTGATGTCTGCATGTGTGTCACTAGAACACCCCCCGCCCCCCGCCCCCAGTGCTGTCAGGATTTCATCAGCTTGAAACCGGCAACAAAAATACAGGCTGGAGAGGATTCACAGTTTCTTTGTGGCTTTCAGGGTATCTTCCTCTGACTGTGCTACTAACTGCAGCCTGGGAGGCTCGTGGGCTGGGGTCTGATCAGCCAGTCTCTTCCACTCAGTTGCAAACTAGAAGGGCTCCCCCTTGGGGCCTCCTTGTTGCTAGACCTCCACGAGGCATCACTGATTCCAGCAAAAGATGCCCTCAGCATGTTAGGTCTCCTGTGCTCCGTAAAGTACAATGATGCTTTCTTCATTTCAACAACATTGTGATTAGCTGATAATTTACAGACCCCTGGAGGCCCTCTCTGTAGAACTTCCTAGAGTGGCCCTTAGGCTCCCTGAGCACCACAGGGAGGAACTGAAGAGAATTCCTGGACCTGGGGTGAGTGAGGGCTGTTACAAGGATCCTTCTCAGAGCAGAACGTCCACACCCTGCTTCCGTTATGCCCAAGTCCTAGCACAGCCAGACTGTGAGCAAGCTGAGGCCAAGGACTGCCTACCTCCAATTCGGTCCTGGGGCGGTTACAGGCACCCAGTAGGTGTAAGCCAGTGCATGCTCTTGCAGAGAGATGGCTCACCCTCCCACCGGCCTGGCCTTAGGGAAGGCTCTGCCACTAATCAGCTGTGTAACCTTGGGCAGGTCATATAACGTTTTACCCAAAAAACGCGGGATAGGACTGGATGTTCTTCAAAGGCCCTTGCAGCTGTAGCCTGCTGCAAACTGCTGATTCAACCCAGAGAGAAACTGTCTCACATATCCTGTGTGAACTGAACTGTACCTGAGAAGGCACCATATTGAGCCAGGAAAAAGAGATGGCAAAGAACTTCTTAGTGATATTTAGATTCCTCTTGCCCCAAATAATTACTTAAAGCACATACAATATTTCTTTTAAAATGAAGAAGGCCAGCTGTCTCAAATACTCTCATTTTTTGAAAATGGTTCAGTTGATGTAATTCAGAAACTGCAGTCTCGACGGGGCTCTCCACGCATGTGGAGATGAGCAGGTGAATTTTTTTCTTTTTTAAATCTGGTTTTCAAACACAGAGGTGATCAAGGAGTAGCGTTGGCATTATACACCCACCTGAGATCCGTCTGTGACAGACATAATTAGAACTGTGTTCAGTGAGTCCAGCTGCCTTAAGGAAACAGGGCAAAATCGACCTACCAGATGTTCCAGCTTAACCAATAATAATAATGATACACTGTGTTCATTTGCAACACGACTAAACTGTTCCTGCTGACTTGAATGTCCCCGTGCAAAACCCTGGATTCAGATCCTGTGGATTTATCACACCCACTGGAGGACGCTGGCTTTCCAAACCTCTGAATGGATTATCCACTTCCATTAGAGCAGGCTCATCCTTTCCAAAAGATAACATCTTGTTTCTCTGGCCTGAATTTCCCTCGACTTCTTTCAAAACACAATTTGTGAAAACACTGTGTGGGAACACACGACGAAGGGAAGTGCTCTGCGGGATACTGCAATAAATATGTCAGGTATACAAACCCACTGATGCTATTTATTCGGTCCTTAAGAAGAAAGTATTGGGATAAATAAATTACGATCATTTTTCAACATCTCGGATTTCTCCAGTAATGCATATATGTTGGCAGACCTTAGTGGATCGTGCTAATTTATTTGTAAATCATCAAAGGAAAGAATAAAATATATGTCTCCAGGCGAGTGAATGGACTGGAAAACCGAATTGGGCAGAGGCAGTATTTTCTTTCGCCAGAAGTAAACATGTCGACGTGGTGAGAAGGGTTTTGTCCCACTCCTGGCTGAACTCTGAGGGATGGGGTGGCTGATACCGAGGGACCTGCTTTGTAGTCCTTTCTCATAAAGTGTTCCATGATTCAGGAGAAGCACAATCTGCAGCATGACACCGTGAACTGGGTCAGAATAATATTTCTTAATGGCGATTCCTGCAATGTTTCATTAACTACAGCAGCGGTTCAGAATTTTCTGTGCCTTGATAGGTTGTATTTTTAAGTAGGCACCCATATTTTTTTTATTTAATGTGATATAAAACTGAGTTCCAAGGAATCTCTAATATGTAAGCGGTGAAAAATGATGTGGAGGAGAGGAAGCAGAGCATGTGTCTCTCCGTGCACACGCCACAAGCGGCGTCCACGAGACGGTCTTGGTGAACATGTTATGCTGCCTTTGATTTGTGTGCTTTTCAAAAAATGCTAGCAATATTTAGGGATCTTGGAGCATGACATCAGAACAGAGCCCTTTGCCCTGAATGTGCGTGTACGCTCTGCCTTTTTCTCTTACCGCTCCGCATGGATTCTCCCTCTTTTCTGCCTACATTAGTTAACCTACAGTTCCCTGTGTGGACCGCAGCCCTACACCATCACCATGCCTTGCTTTTCCTCACCTGCCTGTTTCTGTTCCCACCACGTGTCCAGCCTGGGGAGAGGCTTCTCCCGCTCCCCTGGGGTGGGGTCAGGGAAGCTCGCTCAAGGCCCCCTCCTCCACGAAGCTTTTTTCTCTGTACTCCAGCTAGAAATGATGATCCCTCCTACTGACAGTACCCTAGGGCAGGGTTTCTCACCTCAGCACCACTGACATTTTGGCTGGATAATTCTTTTCAGTGGGGAACTGCACTGTGCACTGAAGAACGCTGGCAGCATCCCTGGCCTCTACCCACTGGGTGCCAGTAGCATCCACCTTCCTACCCCTACAGACTGTCACAACTGTCTCCAGACATTAGCAGATGTCCTGGGGGGGGGCGGTGGGGGGTGTCATTCACCTCAGTTTAGAACCACTGCCCTTGGGCTGTCCCCACATCCAATCAGATTCTGGAGAACAGGGTTAGATCCCAGCGGTGTTTTGGTTCATGTTCAAAGTTATTTGATGATTAATGAATAAAAGATGTTTTTAAAAATGATCGGTTGGGAGTTTCTGAAAATTAACACATTAGGTTAATTTAAATCAGGTCAGACCCCCAGAAAACTATAAAAAGGGAACTATGTTATTGCCTCTCTCCTCTTAGAAAAAGCATACAGAACTATAAATTTAATGCTACACCATTGGGTTGAAATGGGGAACCACCAGTCAGAGAATGTGTCTGTCTTTTTTGAAACATTATTGTTGACGTCACTCACCATCGTCTGATGACCCTTATAGAAAGGCCAGTGAGATAAGTTCCTCTTAGAGCTTAGTGCTGGAAAAGTATGTCTCTTCTGAAAAACTGGGTTTCTTCCTTTTGTTGCATAATTAGAAATAAGTAACTAGTTTTATTTTCTCTTTTTGACTTGGCTGTCAGGAAGCTCAGAACTAAGTTTTATGCTCAACTACAGTAACTATCCTCATCCTTTGATTTCTAATATTAATCCAATCTTTTCTTCTTCTCTCTAGCCCCACTTAACTCTTGGTCTTTCACCTTTGTTCTAATGGCTTTCTGAAATCAGTCTTTTTTATAAAATAAAATTTTAAGCTAGTGGAATCCTTATCATTTAGCATCATCAAAACCAGGACACTTTAGGGAGTAAAAGGAGAGAAATTAATAATTAAGTTGGGACAACAGCTTAAAATGAGACTGTCCTGGGCAAAATCAAAATGTGGAGTCACCCTAGAAATAAATAATAAATATAACAGATAACAACAATTATTCCATTCCCAGGTTGGGGATAATTAAAGATAAACATGTGCCCTAACAGAGAATCGAAGTGAAGTTATGTGCTTCTCATTTATTGTGGTCACATCTGCTGATTACAGTTTATTTATTATCTCTTGGGAAATTTTGTAATTAGCCTCTGTATTGGTAGAGAAAAATATCCTAGGCTTTCTTAAATGTATTTAATTTCTACCAAAAGGGACAGGGGGATTCTTTAGATCTGCAACAGTGATCACAATAGAAGTTTCATTTGCTTGTGATTTATGGAGACTTGAAATAAACGCACTATTGACCAGTGTCAGATTTCTAATGACTCTATTTTGTTTTTCCTAAGCAACTTCTCATAAACTTTGTAATATCTTGAGCAGCCAGCTGATACTATGTTCAAGCCTGTTTACGGAGCTATTAATAAACGCGATGTGGCAACTCCAGGAAGACAGTCAACTGCTTTTTCCCTCTGTTGGCTGAAAACAGTTTCCTGCTTATTTTGAAAAACATGGGGTTACCAAAGTCCTTGATATATGCTGGATATTCTACAAAGAAACCCAGTGAAAATAAATGGGATTCTAACTTTTAACCTAAATTGTTCATAGTCAAAGGAAACTCATTGTCAATTCCTTGATTGCAAAATCTTTCATATATGAAAGGGTGAGATTTCTACATGGTACAGGTTTAGAGTAAAAGAAGATGGGAATTCGCTTCTGTGTGTTCTCAGAATCATGCTGTAATGCACTTTCTTGATGGTGGATCTGTTTTTAGATGTCAGTTAATATTCTCTGATTGGACAAATTAAAAACTGAATAACGACCATTTATTGATTTTCGACTGCATGCCAGGCACCACATAGGGACTTTACATGTGCTGTGTTAATTTGTTCTCAAAACAACTCTGTGAAGTGAAGCTATCATTAGCCCCATATCACAGTTATGAAAATTCCTGCTCAGAGAGAATAAGAAAGTCACCCCAAGTCACACAGAAAATAAGGAGCAGAGGAGGATTTAAACCCTAGTGTCTGACCCCTAAGCCCTGCTCTTTCTACAGAGTAAGAAACTGTCAGTGTGCAGACACTAGACTCAGCTCTGGGCCCAGGAGGACGGCCAGAGAAGGTTAACACGGACCGGAACAGCAACACCACGGAGCACACTCTGTGCCAGGTGTTGCTCAGAAAGTTTAGAGTCTCGTTTAATTCTCACCACCGCCCTTTGGGGAAGGTACCATGCCCACTTTACAAATGAAGAAACACGAGAGCAAGCCATGTACCCTCGTACCCCCAAAAGTACTTTCCATGGTCCGTTCCCATATGACACGTCATCCTGATGGTTCTCTGCACTGCCTAGCACTTTACAGTTTTCAAATCACTGTGTACGCTTTATTTCATTTTTATTATCATCCTTGCTCCAGGTACTGAAAAATCGAGAGCTTAAGTAGTTTCCCCAAGGCCGGGGCCATTGGTAGAGACAGGATGCGAGCCCAGGTGTTTCTATACCTAGCCCAGGATTCCTATTTTGGACCAGCCTGCACACCTGACACGTGGCTGTAAGGAACAATGTTAATTGTTCCTAAACTTTTCAAGCTGATGTTAACCTATACCCTTCTGTACTGACGGGAAAGAATCTAAGCTTGATTTTGAAGCAAAAGCCACATATTTCCTGTTTCAAGGCCCAGGTGTGGGACAAAATGATTTCAATTTACTTGCAAGTGTCAACAACCTTGCTTAAAGTCAGACTCTTCGGCAAAGGGCTTCTTCCCTTCCCGCCCTTCTCCCTGTTCCAACAAGAACAGGGATTGCTACTTTTCTAAACTCACACCGATATCAGTACTAAGTCTAGAACTTATCAATTAACTAGAAGTAAAGAAAAACAGAATCTGTGTCAATACAGACAACAGCCTCCATTCACTGCTTCCTACAGCTCAGAAAGCCTCACCCAGTTCTCACGACTCGAGAAGGCACTGTTGTTGCTTTCATCTTGAAGAGGAGAAAATCGAGTTCTCAGAGGTTGAGTACCTTTCACAGTCACTCAGCTGGTGGTGCGATTGAAACCCAGCTCTCTCCATCTCAACAGCTGCCCTGTGGGTTCCTTATAGTCCAGCGCCTTGCAGGCAGTTACCCAGACCAGGAGTTCCAAATCCTTCACCCCCTTCCTGCTCCGGACCGACAGTAGGGTGGGACACTCAGCAGACACATTAACACGTGGCAGTGCGGTAGAAGACGGAAAAAGTGAGGGCTGCATGCTGCTCCCACTCCTGTCTCACCTCCAGTCCTTCTCTGGTAGCAAACCTCCCTGTTCCTTTACAGCAGCTGTCACTATCTGAAAGTATCTCATTTGTTTGCTTATAATTTGTCCGTCTTTCCTCCTGGAACATAAGCTCTGTGGGAGCAGGGCAGAGCCTGTCTTGCGGCGTTCCCAGTTCCCGCACGGTGCCTGGCGCTTAGGAAGTGCCAGTCAACAGTCGCTGCATGGCACCGAAAGGATGAGGATGCTCCTGCTGAAAATAAAGGGAGACTGTTCCCTTTCTCTGGTAGACTCCTTAATTAAAAAAAAAAAAAAAAGCTTCAGAAAAACCACTCCTAAGAGGGAAAGAATGCCCTGCTTTGCCAAGATTTACGGAGAGCTGTGCCTATGAGCTTTGAGAGCCATTGCTCCTTAGACATTTCTCTGATTTCTGTCCGGGTAAACCTCTGCTGGGGATTCCGGCAATTCCCCTGCCTCACTCCCCACCCTTCTTCTCTCGTCCAACTCTGGTGAATACACAGCCTTCTCTGGCAGACCAGCTGCATATCCGGGTTCGCAGACGCAGGCCCAGGTGGCTCCTTACTTAATGGCTCATCCGTGTCTGTACAAAGAGCCAGCGCCTTTTCTGAGCAGATATTTTTTTGCAGCTAAATTGACTTTTGGGAAAAAAGAAATGCATTCTACAGAAAGCAATGCCTTTTGCTCTTTATCTCTTCCTTCCTTATTCCTTTGCTTCCCATCAAATATATCCTGCAAAATTTTCTCTAAAAAATTGTCTACGGAATATTCCAAATGCAAACTGTTGAGATTTTTCGTTTCTGTCACATTTTTTGAGCCACCACAATGCTAACAGCCTGCTCTAAAGAACACCTCCTTCTGCCCTGCCACCGCCCCCATATTCCTAACTCAGCATTTGGATATTTTTACAACATATATTCAGTTTGAAAGATAATACCGATACCTTGTTTTATACGAACATTTATACACCAGGACCCTGGCGAGAGACTGACTTCATTGGGATATTTTATGGCTTAATACATCTGAATGATTTATATCTCGTTTTGTCTAAGCATTTATGCTAATAAATTTAACAGATTCCCCAGTAGTGCCTGGTCCTTCGCTTTCTTCAGGGGGTCAAAGTCAGAGGAAAAGAAAGCAGCGTGTTACTAAAGAAAGAAGGAAGAAACTGGCCCAATGGATTTAGAACACAAATAAAGTTACAAGACAAATAAAATCTCTAATTACAGTTAAGCTGGAGCAACAGTCAAAAAAAAGAAAAGTTGCTAGATCCAGATAGATTTCTGCAATTAAGCTGTTTCTCAACGGCGGAATCACAACAGCGACAGAATATTTCGCAAGCTAATTTACTGAAGAATATTTTGGTCCTATATAATCAAATCCAACACTGAGGCAAAACTGACAACTATTAAACTGACTGCAGTCCGGAGACGGAAAGGAGATAAGATAAGGTCCAGTCTATAAAGTAGATTCCATTATCTTTTGCAGGTTTAAAAAACACAAAAGAAATGCTTGGAAAGAATCTTCTAAGATAGATAGATTTTAAGATTGTGTGGGGATTTTTTTTTACAGGTGCAGAGTATGTTGAGTTTTTTCCCTTTTGCTTTTTTCTTTTTCTCATTTTTCCCCCTGTTGTTTGCAGAGTTGAATCTGGGGTCAGGAGTTCTAATTGTAACCTCAGACTGGAATTCCAGATGGTGCGCTCGGGACTGGAAGCAACTCTCAGTTCATCAATTTCATGGGCCGAGTATCTGCTCTGGCCACAGCCCGGCTTCCATCCCCACTGTGGCATTAATGCAGAACAAATTGAGACATATCCTCTATATAATTAGTTCCAGAATTTAAAAAGATTTACGGTATCATAATAGAGGCAGCGCTGCGGCGTCTTTTCACTGGGGACGCTCTGGGAGCTCGGGGACCATCTCGCAGGGCATCAGGACAGACGGTGGCCCTGGAGGTTCCAGGCACCGAGCCTGGAAGAGGGGAAGAGGGGGAAGAGGGGGATTCGCACGGCGCACCCGGCAGGGCGCACCCGCCTGGGCCCCCAAAGCGGCTCGCAGAATTGAGTTTGAACCGGAGATGGGGGATTGGTCAAAAGATCGAGTTAATTTTCAAATGAACAGAGGAGGCCGGGGTGGGGGGGTGGCGGGGCGGACTGTAATACACAAAAGTCCCTCCCTTCCTTTTTTTTTAATTTAAAGAAATGAAGCTGGGATTTCTACCGCCCAAGCGCCTGCCCAGCGCCCAGGGCGGGCGGAGTCCCGCGCTGGGGCCCGCCGGGCGGAGGAGCGGCGGTCAGGCCGCTGGTCCAGCGCCGGCCGTGCCCTCCTCCGGTCGTCCGCGGCCCCAGCCCCTGACCGGCGGCAGTCTCGGCGTGTTTACTCAGTCGGGGGCCCGCTCGTCCCGGGGGCCGCGGCGGCAAGGCAGTTGACAGCGCCGGGGTCAGAGTGGGGTTTAGAGGTCCCCACTGTCCCCTCCCACTCGGCCGCGAGTTTTTGATCCCACAATAATTAAGCACCTTCAGGCCAGGATGAGCTTTAGCAGTGTTCCAAAGCCACATGGGTTTCCAGCGTCCCGCTCTCCCTCCCTCCTTCTTCCCTCCCTCCCTTCCTTTAGCTCTAGAGGGGCTTGGGGTAGGGGGTAAAGCCCGAGCTGGACCTTGAGAGACCCGGGTTTCGGCTCGGCTTTGCCACTAACTTGCTACGTGTCCTTGAACAATAATAGACACAAAAATGGTAACGTTTATTGAGGGCATAGGCCAACACCATCCTCCTGTCCAATCCTCGAGTCCCCATGAGGTGGGCGCTCGTGACCCACTATCCCGTTTGACCAAAAAGGAAACTGAG